>NW_028186479.1:3111052-3146684 GCF_003343005.1 Rhea americana | reverse complement strand
CGGCCGCCCGCCCCCGCTGGCGGCTCCCGCGGGCCGGGGCAGGGCCCGCCTCGGCCTTGGCGCCCCTGGCTGCGGCACGGCCTGCGCCCCGCGGCGCCTCGTCCTCTCGCTTTGGCAGCGGGGCTGCGCGGAGGGAGAGGTGGAGGTGGACGTTTCCGAGCAGGCAGCGGGGTGCGTCAGCGGCCGCCGCGCGCCTCCGTCGTTTCACTGGTGCGGTGAGAGGCTCGAGCGCGCGGTGGAGACGATGCTCTGGCGGGGCGATGCCCTCGTGCTTCGCAGTGGAAGCACGGCTGCAAGCACCAGCAGCCTAGGCGCAATTTCGTCCTTGCCCCTCGGAAAAAAAACCCACAAAACCCAAGCCTCCTGATTCATAAACGATAAACGCTTGCATTAAATGAACAGCACCAGGCAAAAGTGTARCGAATGTCAGAACGCCTCAACCACCGTTTGAATTAAATCGTGCAGAGACACTTAACAAAATCAGCAAAGGAAACTATATATTTCCTCAAGCTTAAAAATATCTTCTTGTTTTGCTTTCTGAAAACACTGGCTGGTGGGTCTATAGTAACATTTCATCTGGTTTGGAAAAAAACATGTCACAGACAAGCAAGGCAATAGGGGACCTCTGAGCTGGTCATATGTCGCCTTTATGTTCATTGGAAGAGTAACCTTATCATCTTATTTCTTTTGTTCTGCAGTTAGGATAGGCATTCTTCCCCTATCTAATTTGTATATCAAAATACCGCCTTGAGCTACTCAAGTTGTCTTAGAATGGAAGAAAGATAACTGAAGTATATCCCCAGCACAGATAAAGGGCTAACATAAGTAAGTTATGGATCAAGACAGGGTTTGTACCTGTAGGCAACAGTCTGTATTAAACCAAGTAGTATATACGCTTTGGCTTTTATTAGGCCAGCTAGTAGTTGTAATAAAAGATATTACCTCTTCCACCAAATTTTGTAGTTGTAATAAGAGATACTACATCTCTCACCAAATTTTATCTCATTAGACATCGAAGCTACAACGTTGCTAATCTGCACATGAGTAAAATGCTAGCTGCAGAGAAAGAGGAGCTTTTTCTGAAAAGCGTCTTCTTTTCTACTTCTCCCTACTGTTCAAGTTCAGGAACATGTGTATGCATGTCTATATATATATATATATATACACACACACACACACACATATATATAGGTTTCTTGCAAGCCCTGTGGAGGAAGGTTTTAATAACTTCTGCACTTCTGTTAAGAAACGTTCTTTTCTCACTGATTCAGCTTGTTTCATTGTTAATTTCTTTTGAAAGTGTGTATATGACTGCGGCTCWATGATGTGAATTCAGCCTCCGTGGAACAGAAAGACCTTTGCATTWAAACAAGTAGAATAATAGTCAAATTTTGTACTCAGAGAAATAGACACCTTCCATGTACACTGGCACAAACTCAGCATCTAAAACTCTGCTGAATTGGAAGCTTTGATTATAATTCTTCCACTTGGTAAGTGCATTAGGTATGATGATGATAAAAGGTATTGCCAACTCTTTATAATAGAAAACCGATCACCATAAGTTGATACCAAATATCCTTACCATCCTAGCATGTCACATGGGCATATATGGGTGRTYTGGATTTTTCAGAAATACTGTTTGTTTGAAACAAGTTATTTATAATGTCAAATACTTTCATTCTGCAAGTTGATTAAAAATCTTTTCTATTCTTCTAAATATATCTATATTAACGACTTAACTACTGATTTCATCACTTAATAGTTCTTTTAAATAATGTTTATCTCTATTTATAAATACAAAGAAATGCCTACAGCCACAAATCTTGTTTTAATTGTTATCTGGTAATCCATGGCTAGTTTATCTTCTTATCAATGTTAGAACATACAAAAGCACAGGTCATAATTTACAAGTCAGCATTTTTATTAAACTAACTCAATCGGAAGAAGCAGATAACCTTCTGGGTGCTTATGCCTTTCTTCAGGCTTGAAACAGRAGCAGCAAACTTCAAAAGTAATTTTCAGCTTGCAYTAATTGCTCCATTTTTAACTAGATGTTCAGRTCACCTGAAAAATAGACAGTTTTTACCTGGGGAATATGTGGAAAATGTTAGTAAAAGCATGCGTAATAGGATGATTCTCTTTTTAAAAAAGGAGTAAAGGCAGGTAAAGATACAGTTTATGAAACAAAGCAAGGCCAAGATAGTGGGGGAAATACCATAAAACTAATCTCTGCCTTGTACATACTTTTAAAAATTCAGCAGAATTATACATTCTAGCTCCCAAATTTGGAAGACATTCTGCATTTCTTCCCTTCATCTGCATTTTTTCCTTTGAGGATCAGGGCCAAAAGCTCAGAGATGAGGTAGTTACCTTGCCAGAAGCATTCTCTAGATGGTAAAAGTGTGTTTCTGTCCTTCAGTTATGGGTTTCTTCCAACATGTAGTGGCTGTTTTGTTGTACCCAGTTTCCAAGAGAGTTTTTGGTAAACTGCATGAAACATTACTCCCTCTTAGCTATACCTCTGTCCACAAATGTTGTCTTGTTTATGACCTTAGACCAGACCATCAGAGTTACTACAAAACCATGAAACATTTATGCCAACAGTCACATTCTTTGGGCTTAGATATGTACATCCAAATATTGAACAGAATTTCTATTACTACTCAGGTATTTTTACTGATGGGAAATCACTGGTGAGATTTTAACTCTGGTTATGTTTCCAGGCACATTTTATCAGYTGACATTTGGATTTTACACTTTTTTTTTTCCCAGCGATGGAAAAGAGCATCCAGGATTTAATGACACATTTTATCTGTGTAGATAAGATGCATAGTTGGTAGCCCTTCTTCATTCTCAGAACTGGATAATTTTAGCAAGCAGCAGACAGCCTGACCTTTGTTGTGCAAGCCAGAAACAATTTGCAGACCAATATAGATATTTAAATAATATCTTGGCTTCCCTTATATTGAAATCCTGTGACTCCAAATAGATAGTCAAGAACAAAATATTGTGATCAAGAACAAATTAGCTAACTGCTGATAAATTTTCCTAGCTGGAGGGTGCACACTATTTACTTACACATTTTTTGAAACACAAGTTTTGCACAAKTTTTTTTAAGCATTAAGGCTTCTCTATTACTAAATGTATTAGTCAAACTCAGTTTTTGAAGACTGGAAGTGAGTCCAAATCCTCTTAATCCAGGGAGAAAGGATTTACCAGTAACTTTAAACTTTAAGTAATATCACACACACACACACAAAAAAAAAAAAAAAAAAATCTTACTCTTCAGACATTTTCTGGAAAAGATTTCTTAGGTAATTCATATTTCTCTTGAAAGTCATAATCTTTTGTCATACTTTTGCTCGGCTCAAATTTAAATACGAGCGTTAAACTAACAACTTACAGACAATGCCWTTAGAGAGGGAAGGGGAGGGAATTCTTCATTTCTGCCACTGCATTTTGACAATTCTATATATAACCTTTATATCATTTAATAATATTTAAATWCCCTAATTTGAACTGGGACAGATTATTGGCCTAATCTGAGGGCAGAAAAACTCCCAGACCTCTGATAAACAAAAAGTATTACCTTYGTGATATTTTCAGTAGGTTAAACACTGAGCATTAAAGGACGGGAGTCTAGACTTATGCCTTGGAGCTTGCTGAATTTGAAAACCCTGTTAAGATAATGTGTTTCAGAGGCAACAGTCTTTCAGTGAGCTTCAAAGCTACATTAAGAAGTTCCAAAAACAATCTCATGCAGATATCTCCTGCAACAGTAGAAAAATGATTATAAGAGGCTATTAGGATATGTAAACTGAGAGGATCATCAGAATTCTTAGTACTTGGTATTTTACTTTGAAGAATTAAAGACTATACTCCCTGTTTACTAAACATGCAAAGCTGGGTCAATTATTTATTTATTTTGAAACTTTGGGGATTTTTTCACACAATGCCACTTTTTATACATAATAACTAGACAATATCAATCTTAGTGTTGATTTGTAGCATTCAATATCAAAAAATATACCTGTAACACTTAAAAAGTTGCACTTACAAAATTGGCACATCATGCAACTAAGGTTTATTAAAGGTTTAGTCATAATTTCTATACAATRTCTAGAAAAATACCATTAATTTTGAAAGAAACAGTATGAAATTTTATGATACAGTACAAAGACTTGTTAGCTGTCACTAAAGATAATATTGTATTATAAATACTCCTTTTAATCTAAGCTTAAAATACATTATGTCAGTTGTAACAGAAACGTCCAAAAGACTTCTCCCCTCTTCCAGATTTCTGCCACAAGTATAATCCTCAAGGTATTTTATTATACAAAACTCATGTTATCAAAATATTTACTGCAAAGTTCGTGATCGCCAAGATATAAAGCTAAAATAGGTGTTCCCAGCATAGCAGGAGGTAACCACGAAGGCAAAGAACTGTAAAGAGAGAGAAAACAACAATAAAAACATTAGAAAATTTATTTCAGAGAATCCTCATTTCTATCTTACCTCTCTTACCTCCTAGTCCTTGTCTGGCCATCACACTTGACACTGTGTAATTAGGCTTATATATCCATAGAAGTACGGGCCTAGAAGCAGCCAAAATGTGGCATATCTCAACTCATCTCTCCACCTGACACTGCCTCAGTATGGATCTTGCAGCCGAGGTGCCCACCAGCCCTACACTTGCTGGTAAAGACTAGGAGATAGTCCCAGGAACAGCGAGAGCTCAAGCAAATACTCCAACTTTGCTACTGTGCTCCAGGGACTGTCRAAAGCCCACTTACACCTCAGTCTGGCACACTTTGCATCCAAACAGTTTGTTTGCAGGGAAAACTTGGATTCAAAATGAAAGGCCTAAACATGCGCTCAAACAGCAGTACCAATTATGTTACTGATTCCAGTGGGCCTCTACTATTGAGTAAAGGTTTTCCTCAGTGCAAATAATAGTGACTGCAACCATGTTGAGATACTATCTTTTGTTAGAAACTGGTTACAGAACAAGCCTTCTATAGCAGGCTTGGTTTATTTTACATTTAATGACTGTAAAATCTCTAAAGTATTAGTGGTGTTGCTTCTACAGTCCTTGAAGCATATGCACACAGAGACAAAATAACAKCTGTGAATTAATTCAGTTGTACTGATAAAGTCCAATTCAGTGCCAGTGTTCCTGTTAATCATTGTAGGTTGTTCAAAATAGACAGCTTATGATAAGACCATAATGTTTTGTGCTGGTAGCGGAACTGAATAAAGCTGACACTGCAAATAGAGTTAACACTTCTTTGCTTGGAGGTGACAAGGGATGGCACAAGAGGGAACAAACACAAGCTATAACAAAGGAAAATTCCATTTAGATATTAAGGGGAAAAAATTACAATGAAAGTAACTGAACACTGAAGTAGGGGCCCAGGAGGTTGTACAATATCCATCCTTGGAAAAACTCGAAACTCGCCTGGACAAAGCCCTGAGCTGCCTGACACAAGTTAGCCCYGCTTTGAGTGGGAGGTTGGACCAGATGATCTTTAGAGGTCCATTCCAGGTTACATTCTTCTTTGCTTCTAATAGCATCACTTGCTTATATACTTTCATTGCTGGATAAGCACTTCATCTCTGACAACAAGGCACTACTAAGCATGTACACAGGCAGTACATCTAAGCCCTCCAGTAGAGGACTCTTGGTGAGTCTTGATCTGTAGTAGCAAAAACTGTAGATGGTGATGTAAAATGACTACACTAGGAAAATGTAGCATTCCTAATTTCCAAGAATTTTGTTTCTTATAAAATAAACTCTAAAATTTTTTCAACAGAGAATGCCCATTGGAAGATAAATGATTTAYTACATTCTCACAAATACATATAAAATCCATAATGGGCTCAGAGAGCAAGAATCTACATTTAATAGAGCTTATTTAGACTGCGCATTAGATAAATAATATTAGGAGGTATTAGAAGAGATTCCAAACATCCCAGGGGATATTGAGCTTTCATGCATTTTGCATAAAATCTGAATCAACATGGAAGCTTATCTAGCAGCAAACAAGCTCCTGTCAACAGCACTGGCTGAGTAACAGATCAATAGCTATTAAGTGCCAAGAGGAGAAGACCTGGAATGCCACAGAAGCAACAGGGACGCAGTTATCCGATCCTCAAGATAAAGACAAAGCAGGTGTTCAAGTCCCTGCATTCATCACTACAAAAAATAAGCTGCAGAGAAAAGACAGGACTTTGTGAACAGGCCAGAGGGAACAACTGCAGATGCACTAACCCTCAACAAGGCTGTTATTCAGAGTTACTCTATACGAATGARTTTGAACAGTGTTGCTGCAACAAGCTAAGAGTTCTTCTGCAGCTCCCCTAGCTAGCTAAAGAAGATCTTCACCTACACAGTAATTGATATGACTCTTAAAAAAATGTGKTTTTTTWTGKTTTTTTTGTTTTTTTAACCCACATCAACTGACCAGTTTGGATCTCCAAATTTAAGTAGAAAGGCTGTAATGTCAGACTAACCAGTGATTTGCATCTGCTTGGGATGCAAAACCACTTTGGATCCCAAAACACTTGGAAGTTACATCATTGTTACCCACCCAACCCAGAGAAAATATCAGAAGTGGAGGCTGTAACAGGAAGACCACTGCAGAAACAGCAGCACCACTTCAGAACCTTCCTGGAAACATGYGCATGCCTCAGCTCATAAAAAGGTGAACATACCTTATCAGCTTCAATATAAAGCCAACTGAGTTAGTTAAAGTTGCTTTTGACATTACTTAAGTGCACCAAAGTGATTCCGTGCTCACTCAATTTGTTAAATCTAATGTCCTGAACTATGAATTAAGTTACAGCTATCTGTAGATTTTGTGCATGATCTTCTATACCAGCCTGTATCTTTTCAAATTCCAGATCACATGGACTTTAATCCTCACCTCTAGTGAGCCTTCTTTTGATATACTTTTATTATTAGATCTAGAACTGATTTAAACAAAAAATGAACTCACTGAAGAAGCTGCCCAGCTGTTGTAATTGTGACTATCCAGTTCTTTGGTAACTGAAGATGCATCTACAATGGCAGCAATGAGGTACAAAATGAAGGCACTTCCGTTAAAACACAGACCCTGTTGCAAAACAAAACAGAACAACCAATTCATACAGAAATCCATTTGTTATCATTTTCTATTGCAACATGACAAAACTATCATCTGAAACACAGTGTACACATACAATGTGATTCCTAATTCTTCCTGGATTTTTTCCAGTCTTTATCTATACAATTAAAATTTAACTGCTCAGTTTTAACACTCATTAAAGCACCTTTTGGGCAAACTCTGCTCTCTCCATCACACTGAACCCAGAAGAGTCTAAAAGCCAGTGTACTGTGGTTTTCCAAAAGTGAAAATGAGGACGGAGCTTGATTATCATGATCTAAATGTTTGGCAGTGAGAATATAACATTATATGAAAAAATGAAACAAAACAAACTGCAATTTGATTACTTGTCTAATCTATACGTTGATTTAATGTCAGAGTGAATGAGGTCTGCACACAAAGAACATTGTTAGAATGTTTGCAAAACTTCATGTTTATTTTTAAAGGTGATAAAGAGGGAGTCCCTTTTTCAAACAGTATTATTTCCACCATTTCATACCTTTCCTTTCTTCTTCCTCTCAAAAAAGACAGAAACAGATAAAAAGCAAGGAAAACAGTCTGAGTGGACTACAGGGGTTGTCAAAAGACCCATGGCAGATGTTGCATTTAAAGAATTCTTTTTTTAGCAGCATTCACATCTCAGGATACCTATGGCCATTGCTAGSAAGGAAACAAAGATGATATTGATCTCCCATAACACTACAAAGTATGAACAAGAGCATTTTTTCTGGTTTTGCATGCAAGACAGAACAGGAAAGGAAGGAAGCAGGCAGGTCAGATAGGAGGAAATACAGACAAAAAGATATGAGTTTCTTTTTTTAAAGTAAGCAATTTTAATCCTTTGCAGTTTAGTTACTTGCTACTTCAAGGTCATGACCACAGGAAGCCTAACACAAAAAAAAAGAAAAAAGAAAAAAGAAAGAAAAAAGAAAGAAAAAAGAAAAAAGAAAGAAAAGAAAAGAAAAGAAAAGAAAAGAAAAGAAAAGAAAAGAAAAGAGAAGAGAAGAGAAGAGAAGAGAAGAGAAGAGAAGAGAAAAAAGAAAAGTCCACTTTGCTACTTATCCAAGGCATATGAATTTGGCCATAAAATACCCTTTTAATGCACGGATATGCTGTTTAAGTGGAGTATATGTGACACATTTTGCACACATTTACAATTGCAGGAACTGGCAACTGTCAATTCAAGCCAGGTCCTACTGTTGCACGTGATATGCTCCCTTCAGCTTCTGGCCTCATGTTTGCACTCCAGAGCATCATACAAGTATCATAGCCTTTAACTGTGCTGTTCCAGTTGTCTCCAAGTTCAGCCAGACTGATGCAGCTCTAACTTATTAACTTGCATGGTGTGACCCAGGGGATGCTAGGAATATATATCAATTATTCATTGCTGAATTCACCAGCCACCAGCTCTGACAGAGTCTAAAAAAATAAATAAATAAAAAAAAAAAAGAGGTGCAGCCCACGAAGAGAAGTTCAGAAGGCAGTGACAGCAGCTGCATCCACATCAGCAATTCCCTCTGTGCAAAACAATGTGAATCAACACTTGAAGTGGTTGGTGTGGAAGCTCCTCACMTCTCTCTCCAGGACACTTGGGTCAGGCAGACTGTGCTTCAGATCAGATTGAGTCTGGCCCACTGCCGCACTTTCTCATGACACATGGGGTTCAACATTTTCTGAAGGAAAGCCATTCCACAAACCCAYGCTTGCCTGACTGCAGGCTCCTCCAGGGAGCACAACATATCCTTTCATCTGTTAACATACCACTCTTCAATCACCACTGCCTGCATGAGACTTCGCACACAAAAAGCTTTCTTATTGTTCCTCCTAGTGGCATTTCTGAGTGTCACTGCAGCAGTATCTGCTGCCCTATCCTGGTCCAAGTTTGGACACTTCACTGCAAGGGAGAAGTAACAGACTAAATCTGGCAGCTGCAGCAACAGTGCCATGAGAATACTTTGAATAAACTGGGACCTGTCATCCTGTACCTTGTTTTCCCAGGCAAAATGGAGGGGCAAAACRTCTTCCTGGGGTTTTGGTCACTGCAGCTGTTTTGCTCAACAGAGTCCTGGACCTGGGAGATAAATGTGGACTAGTGGGACTATGTTGTCCTTGGGAGATAAGATGACAACCAGCAGACAGAGAACTTTAAAGATAGGCAATCTTTTTGGCAGCTGATGTCATCATTTCACTATCCTCTCCCAGTCATCTCAGGAGCTCACATCCATGCGTAAGAGAGCAACTATCACTTGTGAGGCCCTGGAGCCTTTCTCTTCCACGTGTCAGGAGCAAATCAGTTTGGGTGGGCAAATCTCTACAAAGTAGAGATGGAAGCCTCCGAGGCCATCCTCTGTTTGCTCACATAATACATGTAGGTGACATGGATGAAGTCATYCAAGCCTGTGGCTTCCCAGCTGAGAAAGAGACCCACCTTCCCATCCAGCACACGGTCCATGGCAGCTACAGCTACATCCACTGCAAGGGCTCCCACAGTGTTGTTTGGATATGGGCACATCTCATCTGTGGCTTGGCCTCAATACCTACTTGCCCAGATCTTTCTGTCTTCATCCAAAGAAACACTAACGTGCAGCAGGCTGCCACAGGCCAAGCCCTGGAGCTTTGGTTTCGTTTCCTCTGTAAATAATTTAAGTTGCTTATAACAAAACTGCTTAAAGACCCAAACTAACCTGAAAAAAATGGAGCCAACAGGAGGATTTGCTTTAAGACTGGTAGTGTTCCAAGCCAAACCACTGATGTACACACAGCCACCATCTGCTGCCATGCACAAGACCTCAGGCTGAGGGCAGAGAGGCCTCTAAAGCCATGTTGGGTGGAGGCTGCCCTGCCTGTCCCAAGTGCTTCTTGTGGAAGGYGCACTGGGAAAAGCCAAGCAAGCAGCCTCTGCAGTCTGACCAAGTTCAGAGAGGGTTCGAGGGCACRCACAGTCTCCTGCGATTCCTAAGTCCTTGCAACTTCAGGACATTTGGAAAAAAGCCATTTTATCCATGTTTCCACAGARTGCAGTAGGCAGGCCCTCATCATTCAGACGGAGCCCAAGTGCGATATAAAATTCAATTTATACACTTATATTAATGTTTTTCATCTCACCTACATGAGTTGATCTTAATAAAAAGTATTATTTCTGCTTACAAATCTCACCACTCTTTGTCTTAGTTGGGCAGAATAGTAATAAACTATGAAAACTTAAATTTTAGTACAGGATGCCAACAGTTGGCAGACTCAGAAAACTTCTGTAAAGCAATGATTTCCAAATCCTTAAATTTGATAGCCTAGAGTATTTGTTGTTGTTATTTTTAAATTTCCTGTTCCAAAAAGACTCATTTGCCCTCGAAAGCTACAAATCCCTGAAATGTATAAAGAAAAAGAGAACATAATTTTTGAGAAGTGCTGCTTTGGGAAATAACACTGTTGGGGAAGATGGAGTGTAATGCAAGCTGATTGGGCCTTTACTGCCAATACATTACTCAAACCAAATGGTTCATGCTAAATTGCCATCTGCTTCTTAAATTCAAATATACCAGATTTTAAAAGCTTCCATTGATTGCTTTAGCAAAGAACTTGCACTGTTAAGCATTGTCGGTTTTGGAGTACATCCTTTGGGTTAATTTGCAGTAAAGTAACTGCATCTTAAGCAATCTGGTAACGTGTTTAATCTGCAAAAAATATGGATTTATGACAGAGAAGTCCAAATAACTTTGGATTTTGGATACTGCATACAGTAAGTACAGGTTGAACTGTCACCTTAAAAGGTGGAGCAGCAAGTAGYGAAGACTGAAACTCAGGATACTCTGGAGAACAGTGGGGAGGTCGGAGTAAACTCACTGACTCGGAAAGCGTGCATCTTGCCCGCGTGRAGGAAGATATTAACAACATTTCCCTGAAAGCAGACCAAACACTTCTCTTGGCCAGCTAGGAGTGGCAGAAGTCCAATTCACAGGCTGTTCCCAACAGCTCTTCTAATACCTTAGGGCAAAACAAKCTGGAATGCAAGCATCTTTGTTTTGTTTTCCATATATTTTCTCTTCAAATTACSTTTTAGTATATAGGGAAACTGCCTTTTGGACCTATGTTTATGTGATCTTATCTGCGATACCTTGTAATTCAGAGCAAGAAATACATTCCATATCAAGTAGAAACATATCAAATATTTCAGCTTGTCTACCACATAGAGCAAGGCCAACTCATTTACATGCAGGTGTTGCCTGATATTATTATTAAATTAATGAAAGAGGATTCAAATGGATGCAAAGATGTTTCCCCTTTGAATGTATTTTACTTATATCAAATGAAATGGAAAAAAAAGTAAATCTCTAAGTGTACATACTGCTGTAATTGAAATAATCCAGCATTTCTGTAACAGTGTTATAGCCTTAATGGTAATTGCTGGTCATGAAACTTGGAAACTGAGAAATTATCTGAACATAATACTGGTTGTTTTTATTAACAATTGCTGTAGTTGACTGTTTGTTACAGCAACCGATGGGAAGACAGAAAAAAAAAAGCATGCTCAATTTTAATCACATCCACAGTATAGCTGATAACCAGCTGTTGGCAGCACAGAAGTCAAATATATTTGATCAGAACAATAACAAACTTCTGGTTAATAATCTTTAGTTAATAAAAAATTAAAGTAGTATCTCACTATAGCAGACAAATGCAAAGCCAGATTTGTAGTAATTYTTGGATTGGTCACAAGTAGATGTTGACTGAGCTGACAATGATTTTTAGGATTTATTTTCCTAAAAACCAGCATCAGTTACAATGACCATTTAAGAAATATACTGCAGAGAAGTATCACTAGCAGGGATTATTCAAACCACAAAACTTGGACTTGAATTTCAAGTGCCAATGAAATTTTTCTGTAATTAAATCAGTTGTTTATCTAGTTTTCATTAAGTCTTGAGCTAATATCAAAGGATTACATGGGAGGTATTTTACATACATATAACACTAACAATCTGCAGTAYGATTTTTTACAGCAGGCCATATATAGCTTGTGAGAGTGCTGCTAATTCTGAACTACCTTTTCTTTTTCTCTAGCAGAGGAAGTCTCATGTTTAAGATCCAGGGTTCCATTTCCAACTCATGGTGTTGACTCAAGTAGGGATTTCTGCTGYTTAAACCATAGGGCCAGGTCTGTTAGCTCAAAGACAGCAGTAGACTCAAAACTCTTCATGGGATATAATCACCATAGGGAGAAAAAAAAAGGCCACTGTGCATAAATATGAATCATACGCACATTATTAAAAATAAAGTCACTTGATCAACTAATGAACAAAATGGTGGAACATCACAGGAAGTGTTTAAAATAAGTGTCTGGGTAGTAAAGAGGTCGAACACTGCAGATAGAAACACAGTCATTAGAGAAAAAGTTGCAAAAGCCACCAGTACAGTAGATTAACTACAGTTGTAGAATACATCAATAGTTTATTCTCTTCAGCACCCAACAAAACCCCCAGAGTGTAACAACAATAAAGACTAGGTGTATTTACCACCGTGGTCCATGGCACCTGGGGGATCCTGGTGTAGGTCATTGTCATGTAGATGATCAGAAAGAAGACGGTGAGAACCCAGTAAAAGACAGCTACAAACATCACCCAGCCGAAGGCTGGATATAGAAAGTATTCTGTTCCAGCAATCAGGGTCCATACCAGCAACCCTAAAACCTGCAAAAGTTATGGAGAAGAAAGATAACTGTTACACAGTTTTAGACCTTGTATTTTCATTCTAGGTCATCACTTTGGGGGTTTTATAGGGGTTTTATAGGGATGGTGCATACCACAGAAGACATCAACCTGCTACTTTATAGAACAACCAGAAATATGAAGTAAAAGAAAAGCAAATATTGTTTTAAAGAGAGACTGCAATTCCACAGCAGTTTAAGCTGATACAAATCAGCATTGTAATCCCAGCCTCCCTCCACTCCAACCATAAAACTTTGCTCCCTTCCTTGTGCTAGCACAGCCATTCACATAACAATTTGATGGGCCAGTTTGAGATGCCATGCTGATGCTAAGCCACCAAAAAAAAAAAAAAAAAAAGAAGAAATAAAACTTTTTGCTATGGTAGGATGTCACAAAGGGAAAGATAAAATTATGTGTCTGAGTGTTGGTTTAGCTGTTTAAGGAACTAAATCTGCAGTGGTTTTACAGCTAGCTCTTGCAATGAGAGCTCATTCTAGACATGTAAACCAACTAGGAGAAAACATCATAGTGATTCATGCTTGAATACTTTGAATACTAGCCAGGTTACATCCATGAAGGTAAATACTGTTATTTTGCAACCAGTAAAGTCACTTGGGAAACAGAAGCCTGGAAAGAACCACTGGGATCTTCAGGTCCCATCTGCCACAGTCATAAGTGACTGAGCAATTGGGGTCTCGTTCAAAATGGTCCACAAACACCCACTSTGTGGACTGGCAGGCCTTACAGGCACAAATCAACTCCCAGGGCCTTATAATAAACATAAGATGGGCTGTAAAATATCACCAGCCATCACTGTAATGTACTGCAGAAAGGGTAGGTTGGGAACCCACACTCAAGCAAAGCCCTCAAGCAAATCCTAGCAGACCAGTGTGGGGAAAATACTCCCTCTAGATCCTGAACTTGGCAATCTGTTCACATGCAGGATATGAACAAAATACATCACACAGATACTTTAATGTACTCTCTCCAGCTTTCTCTAGTGTTTTGCCAATCTCCAATGCATTAGAGGGGTGCAGAGCAAACAAAACAGCAGCCGAGTCATGTGCCCAGGAGATAAAAGTATGTTTTGCAAGCTGTCCACCAATTAAAAAAATCTCAACTAAAAATAGAGATATTTTATATYTTTCATATTATTAAAAGAAAAAGAAAGAAAGAAATCTGAACGCAGTCAGATTTTGGAACTAAAAGTCTTATATTTGAAACAAGGCTCATCTCTTTCTGCCACTTGGACTATGGTGAATGTGCTTAACAGTGAGACACAGAAGCAAGACAAAAATAAAAAAACAGCAATACATGTATTTAATAGAGCCCAGCTGTACTCAAGATAGACTAAAGAACCACCTACCCCAATACCCTGTCTCCAGCACTCCAGTAACACAGGTTTAAAGAAATATATAAGAACAGACCCCACAATAGCAATATGGCTTTGGTATACTTCCCYAGCTTTCAGGAATCTGCCCTGGGGGGACTTTCTGAGCCTAAGTGGTGTCTTTGCAATCAATAACCTTTGAGAGATGATGACAGTTCTGCCATAGCTTCATTTGCACAAGAGCTCATCTTATTCCCCAATAGGCAAATTATTGGCCATAATCCCACTGACTTTGCTTGTACAGAATTGAGTGTGTAACCATTAACATTATACCTCTAAACATTATATATAAGATAAAACTAAATTGTTAAACAAAAAGTTACYGTAATTGGTAACTTGGACGGTCCTGCTGATTTTCAGCAGCTCGCTGGTACCTCTTTTTTCTGTCCTCAGTTCATCTCCACAGCTGCCACCCAAACTGCCCTCAGCCCTCAGGTTGTTCTCTTGTGTCTTCACAGTGTATTCCTATATAGTATTTACACACTCATCCACATACTGCGCCACGCACATATAAAAACACAGTACGTTTGTGCTGTCCACCTTTTTTGTCTTTTAATAGAGAAAGCACCTTAAGGTCTTTTAAGAGCAATTTTCACCACCTCTCTTTAACGTAAAGCCCTGGGACTTGCACAGATGGGGCTAACGATTCCTACTTTCCTCGGCATACCAGGGGAGGGCAGCATTGCCTCACAAGAACAGTTCAAATGGCATTAAGTGGGTAGTTTTAAAACATACACTCTTTTAATAAAAACGTACTAGTTCAGCAAAGTTGCAGGTAGCTCATTACAATCTAGTTCCAACATCATTTTGCTAATAGTAGTAATTCAGTTAATAATGCCTCAAATCCACAAACTACCCATGATTAGATTAAAAACAACAATTGCCCTATTTTAGTGTAGCATCTGTGCTAAAATTAAACAATCCTGATGGACTGTTTAGTTAACAAAATACTATTTTTTGGGATACAAAGTTGCTTTGCATTGTGTCCATCTACTTCACCCCAAAGTTACATTCACCACCCATAAATTACATCAATGGATAATTGGTCTCATGTTCAATAAACAATTATGAAGGGCAGATATAACCTTCACCTGTATATCTAGTAAAATAYCAAGGACAGAAATTCTGAAGATGAGACAAAAAAACTAAAGAGAGTATCTCATTAAACAGTATAACCTATTAACAATGGCATTGGTTTCTAGGGAGCTTTTAAAACCAGACATAATTCTTTTTCAGAAAAAGTACAAGCCTATGCAAAATGCTTAATACTAAGTTCAACATGAAAAAGATTCATAGTGACACTTCAGCTTGTGCAAAGGATTATTTTCGGAAAAAGTAAAAATTTCACAAGCAGCAAGRTCTAAAAGTTAACATGGAAAATTTTTATGTTACACAGAATCACTAATCTCATGCAATCACAAAATGTAGCTAGCAAGACATTAACTAGAGCGCTAGTATACTCACTGCTCACAGTTTTTCCAGTACTAAGCTGGTATTGTCACCCTTATTTCAAGATCACATACATTTTAATATTTAAATGGCTGTACATCTTGCATGTATCCAAAGACTTCTTTTTAGTTCATGTTTTTAGCCGGGCCACATCAGTGGCCAAATGATTTATCTAAGCAATTGAGATGTACCATAGATATTTCAGATTTATATTCTTAAGCAGTTCTTGGTTCGTATACCTCTTAACTTTGATGGGTTGCATATTAGAGTGTGTTTGACATTTTCAGTTAGACCCAGATATTCTTACTGCATATTACTGGAGCTGACAGGCTGAAATAATACTTCAGTTTTCTTGATTAGAGCTGAAAAGGTCACACCGGCTCACGGTCACCTATTCATCCTGCTTGTAGTTAAGTGATATGGCAAATCGTTTTGTTGCCTATGTAAACACATGCAACAAATTGGTTTAAAGTTCACGTTGGCCGTCAGCATCTACAAAAYACACAGGGAGTCAAAGCACCACCGACATCTAGACAAGTCTTTTGTTATTAGCTTGTCTTCTCGGCATGTTAAGTCCTGAGATAGTTAAAAGCCTGTCTCACAACGCTCCGACTGGCCCGACAGCACGCGCTTGCTGTTCCGCAGAGCGGTACAAGCCGGAGGACACTTACGTATCTGCTGGAGAAGAAAACGCTGCCCTTCTCCACGGAAGTACAAATCCCCCCAGCCGGGCTATATTCAMATGCCATCTCATGAACATCCAGGGTGCAGAATCGGGCAAGTCAGTGACTCCCATGCCATATCGCAAAGCAAAGGCCAGCAGTCGTGATACCTGTGCAAGCCTCACAGCCGGGCAGCGTGCAGGGACAGCGCACACCCGGCTTCGCTACTTCAGGTCACCCGAAAGGCAAGGACACAGCTCCGCTCCCGGGATCTGGGAAGGGCCCATACATAGCTCGCTAGGAGCGGGTCCACTGGAGTGTATTGGTAGCAGCTAAGTATTTGATTTTAATTTATGAGCAAGTCAAGCTATGGAATACCCCTTATTTAAAATTACAGGAATATAGCATGATCCTATCACAAATGATTCTGAAAAAAGGAGGAAAAAAGACATCAGGAAGAAAAAAGAAGGAAACAGTTCATGCCATGGCTGAGGAGAGCGGATGCTGGATCATAAGACTATAATGGCTTTACCAGTTGGGCCCAGTTTTTCAAATCAGATGGGAGAGAGGCATTTCACCCATCACTAAAGACAGTTTCCCCGTATTTATTGCAGTCTATGATTTCACCTCGGACATCTATTTTGTGATCATTTGGCTGCAGCTTGATCAGATGCTGCCATTGCTAGAATGCATTAACATGTCARGTGTACTAATGCATACTTCAGCAGTTGGCAGATACTGTAAAGAGGAAATAACTTTGCAGCAAAGTCCAATACTACCGAGTGTGCAAGTTTCAGATGAGATGCTTAATTGCATATTCAAACGCTTACAGAAGTGCCATAATTTTTTCTGCAGCACTGAGAACTTCCGAAGTATTGAACTGTTTAGACATTAAAAAATAAATGAAGGCTTTGTTGCATAGTAGATGAGACACACAGCTTGTCTCATATTACTGGTCAGCAGGTAGGAAAGYAGGCATGAGCTTGAATCTGTGTATTCAATTTTACATTTTAAAGCAGTTTAAAAACTGTAGGACTGAATTTGTACCTGCAAACTATATTAAAAAAGCCTGTGATGGACTCGATGACTCCTCTCCAACAGCACTAATGTTACAAATTCTGCAGCATTCATTTTGACTAGTTAACTTGGCAATGCAGTTAAAAATGTTTATGCATCCTTTTCAAAGTGAAAAAAAGTCTCRTTGTGGTAGAACTGAGAGTCAAAAACCCAAGGCTCATCTAGTTTCATGAAATAAAAACTATTTGGCATGTTTGCCTAAAGCTTTTCACAGTCCTTGTGCTGGAGATGTTTCCTAGGACCATTTCATTTCTCTGTATGTGTAAGTACTGCAGGATTTATACACAGTTGCTACCAGCACAGATGGAAATGATGGCAGAAGGAGACTTGAAGAGCTGTGCGTCTGTAGAAATACTTGTCTCCTGTATTCAAGGCACCTAAATGTGGACAGAATCCAGTATGTAGAAATCAAGACATCTTGCGTCTCTTTCCCAAGACAAAAGATTTACTGCTAGTAGAAAGAGAAACCATTCTAAGTTATTGCACATCATTATTTCACTACTAAATCACATGTTGGAAACTACCCAGCAGCAGCACAAGCAGCCTATGAATGCTGCAGTCTCCATCCTTTTCTTCCCTAGGCTATTCCCTACATGCAAAAAATTCCCAGGAAATCTACTGTGGGCAGGGAGAGCACAAATGTTGCTCACCTCTGCTCCCTACTTTCCTAGCTCACTTCCACAACCACAGGGGAGACAAGGYTGGAGAAGCTTTTCTCTGAGCACCAAGAGGGTAAGCGAGGATCCCTGAGGATGGCAAGACCAGCAATTTGGCACTGCTAGGGACCCCCTTATTTGATGCTGACTAGTCTACCGTCCTGTAGGTAAATGTAAGCATTTGCTAAGACTAATGATTATTCTTTTAAATATTTCATGCTGTGGATCACGCACCAAAACATGGGATCCTGTACCATGAAACAAAATATGCTGGAAGAGAGAGGGGGGAGAGGTAGTAAAAAAGGAAAAAGGGAAAGAAGGCATCCCCCCCCCCACTGTTTATGTAGGTTGTGCCCCAGACAGCCAGTCATACTAAGAAGCAGATGTGTTTGGCTCATATTTGACTGATACAAAATGACTTCTTTTCTTTCAGCAGAGACTTAACGCTGCAAATGTTTCCTTTGCATTTAAATACTCTCTCTAATTAGGATGTTTGTGCTCTCACATGCTCTTAGTTTTATCAAGTGATAGCTAACAATTTCATCTTCTGCCACGAGAGGGAGCGCAGTCATTGCTTTTTGTAGGAAAGTGTTCACGAAGAATGCACTTGCACATGTTTTCCTGATGGTATGAAGGAAGGGTGGGTTTATTTCCCCATACAAGAATTATCTGGTAGAGAGAGAAAGCTGGCAAGGGAAAAAGAGAAATGTACAGAGCCAGTTCTTAGAGCATCTGTAATATCAAGGGGCAGCTTGCATACAATGCTAAAAACACAGATTTGAAAGGACCTGCACAAAGGAACAGATTTATATCCAAGGAATAATAAATTACGGTGTCTGTGCAAAACATCTGCAATAGTTTCATCTTCAYTGTGGGCATTACTCATGTAACAATAAAATCAAATGCAGGTTAATCTACAAACCACTTGAAATAAGGATCTACTAAAAAATATCCCAGCATTTATAAAAATATATTTTTATAAATATCTATAGGGGGAAAAAAAGCCTAAGAGAAAATGTGGTGAAAGCCTATAAATATCAGATAAATTAATCTAGTATCATTCTAGACTAAAATACTGTACAGCAATTATCTTCATTTAATTCTGATTTTTTTTTTTTTTTGTGCTGCAGTTAGAGAAAAGGTGACCAACATATTTTAAAACTACTTTTAGAACTGGAAGGATTCCAATTTAAACCAGATTTCTATTACAACTAGGTAAAGACATGAAGACAACCAAATTCAAAAAAGGTGTCTATCAGCCACACTTTCTAGACATATAGGATCCTTTTTGAAGCATCTTTGAAATTKCAAGGACAATGTTAGTATACACTTTAATAATCTAAGCAATGCAGTGTCTCAGCCTACTCTTTCCCATTCCCAGTCTCAAACATTTTTTTTAACATGAACTATTACAAACAGTTAACAGCAGCCAACCACTACCATTCCTCTCCTTGTTATCTGTAATATTGTAAATTATTTTTCCTCCATAAGTATTCAGCAGCACCAGCTCTTGGAGGCATTTCTTTTCCGAAGAGCTCCTGGCAGATGAAAGCTTTGTGATCCACCTGGACTCTCTTCTTGCAAGATGGTCCTGCAGGAAAGAATTTTAGCTCTACACACAGACAAAACAAAACAAAAAATCCTTTGAATCATGTATGTTATGGCAGGTCATACACGAGATGAAAAAGGATAGCATTTTTGATAATATTTCTCAGGACTTTGCTTTCCTAACAAATTTCAAAAATCCACAGTGCTCACAGAAACATGCCAGTGGTCTTAGTGGACATACCAAAGAAGCACTTTATCATTTATTCATTACAAATCTCAATTACTGTCAAACTATATAGTAGCTACAAATCTTACGCCCTTCTCATCTTCAAAACAATTTTTATTAGTAACAAAAATGTGTAAAATTCACTCCCATTTACTTTCATAGAAACTCTACAAGTTGTCTGAATATGTTTAAAATTACTTTTAAGCAACCTGTTTCAGCACTGAATCTTCCCACAAGCCTTTACACTTTCTGACACACTCCTGACTCTGGGGTAGYCCCAGCAAGCACCCTCATGACACAGGAGGGCTTGAAACACTGCCAGCGCTAACCGTTACTTAAATGGAGATGCTGCCTTAGAGATTTCTTTTTTTTCTTTCTTTTTTCTTTTTTTTAAAGATTGCTTTCATGAGAAATAAAACTTTACTGGAAGAAACAAGTGTCAAAATATGCTCTAGAAGCATACCTTCACCTTCAATAATGATATATTTTACTCCAGTTTTAGCCCAAATCCAACCACGACCCACACAGAAATACTTCCTGACCCAGGTTTGAAATCGCTCAACTTCAGACCMGGCAGCACCGAGCAGGTAGACCCTGAACAGAGATTTTAATTTGATAGGGAGCACACCCATTTTGAAGTAAGAGGTTTGAAGTCCTTCAGTTGCTGATGGACGCCAGTGCCTTTCCCACCGCTCCAAAGAGCAGGCAAGTCCTCCCACGGGTCACTCAGTTCCCTGGGAAAGAAGCCAAAAGCACCTTTGTGCGAAAAAAAAAAAACAAAAACCCTGGGGCCGGGCCTCCCTACGCATGAGTCAGTACTGAAGCAGAGGGACACAGTAACGCGGGCAGGAATTTGCTGGGTGAGCGTTGGTACCCAGATCAGGCTGGTGCTGATGTTCGGACCGTGACGCTCATTACCCAGCTCAGCCATGCGGTGAAGATGTACTTAACTGGCCGCGGCATGCGTAAATAAGGGTATCGGCTTGCCGTTGCGACCGAGTCCTCATCAGGAGGCAGAGCCAATTTGCAAGAGCTCCCAGGAAGCTATGAAGTGTCGCTGGGAAGAGCACTCCGAGCAGTAAGTTAGACACTCCTAATCAGAATGAGTGCTGCCACGCTGCAGTGCTGCCACGGCGTAAAACCACCAGGATCTGAGCGAAATGCCAGTAGCACATCCCCATTTCATGTTCCCTTCAGGAATCTACCAGCTACTGAAACGAAGGCACCATGCCGGGACTGCTGGCCCAGCACCTGCTGCTGGCTCCACTGACCCCCCTGCAAGGAGAAGTCYCCTGTGATACCCTGCCCTGGCCCACCGTGACTGCTAGAAAGCTAATTCGGGGCTGGGAGACGGTAAAGAAACCATAGGGTCCATCCCAGCCGCGTCTGAATTCAGGGCTGACTTGCTGCCTCACCTGCAAAGTATGTGAGGAATGTGAGAGCCTGGAACTAGACCCAGTAACACAGATAAAACAGAGAGAGATTAAATTAGAAAAGCAAAAGGCGTGTTCTAGAAAACTGCACAAAAACTGTGAAATTCTTACTCWGTACAAGTTACCCCTTCTTACACTTTCTCACTTTCTCAGGAGATTTTGTACAGGAGAAATAGCTAGCGGTAGAATAGAGAATATTCAGAARGTAAACAAGAAATAAAATCGTGCTTTGGTTATAAGTTTTGTTCCATGAGATCAAAAAAAAGTCAGAACAGAACATTAGAAACTCTTAGGAAAGGAATGAAAAAAATAAAGAACTAGAACTCCCCCCAACAGCGCACGTCGCAGAGCTTTATAAACCAGTGCGTGCCCACACGCCGAGTATGCTCTGTTCACCTCCCTCTCCTATTTCCAAAGGGATTCAGCAGAATTAAGCAAGTCGCTGAAAATAGCTCCTGCAAGAGACGAAACTTATATTTGGAAAGAAGACCACTCCAATTTTCTACCAAAGATGAACGTGTCAGACGTCTGAAGAATGATAGGGAAAAAGGGGGAAAAAAAAGAGAAAAAGGCCTGGGTTAGGCCTCACAATTTACAGAGCACCCAAGTAAATTATCTGGCAGAAGGCTCAAAAACGCGAGGAAGCGAGCGGTACTTAATGAAAAAAGAATAACAAGGAGAAAACAATACATAATCAGAATACAGAATTAATTGCCACAGGATGTCGCGGAAGCCAAAAACATAATGTGTTTAGCGCATTACACAAACTCATGCGAGACAGGTAATAGCTATGAGCCGACCTACACACGACAGCCGAGATGCAGCCTTCAGCCCTGGAAATTCCTAAACATGCAGCTTGCTAGAAAAATACAGCAGGGAAGGATCTGGRTATATGTGCTCCCCTTCTTACACTCTTCCCTAATTTTTTAGTATCAGTCATCATCAGAGACAGACTACTGGCCTAAAGAGACCACCGAGCTGATCCATTAGAATGATAATTTGTAGCTTCTGGTTTTAATTTGCCTTACTTAAACCACAGGAGATCCTGGTAACCGAGTCCTGGAAGCCACAAAAGCGTTAATAGAACAGGATGGAGCGGCTACATGCTACAGCAATTTACCATTTACTTTTAAAGTATAATTATAAGAATAACCTCACATAAGAGCAAAGAACCAGATGGGAATTATGCCTTCGTAAAATCCACCTTCTCACCAGGGCAGTGGGCAAATTGCGTTTGATCATTAACAGATCATTACAATGCGTACAAATCACAAAGATTGGTCCTTGTCCCAGGGCACTTTCCACACTAAAGGTTTTAAGGTTGCTGTGGGTTGCAGTCAGGAGCACACCACTATTTACCAAGGTCTGTGAATTCTGGCTTAACACTTCTGTTTCGCTTGAGGATCTGCACACACAGAGGCATTTATACAGGTAGCGTGCACCGCACTCTGCTTACAGCTATACTGATATACCCTGGCTAACACAGYGGTAGCAATCACACAGAGTCACAGAATGGCTGAAGTTGGAAGGGACCTCTAGAGATCATCTAGTCCAAACCCCCCTGCTCAAGCAGGGTCACCTAGAGCACATTGCACAGGATTGCATCAAGGTGGGTTTTGAGTATCTCCAGAGAAGGAGACTCCACAACCTCTCTGGGCAACCTGGTCCAGTGCTCCGTCACTCTCACAGCGAAGAAGTTTTTTTCCTGATGTCCCSGTGGAACTTCCTGTGTTTCAGTTTGTGCCTGCTGCCTCCTGTCCTGCCACTTGGCACCACAGAAAAGAGTCTGGCCCCATCTGCTTGACACCCTCCCTTCAGATATTTGTATACATTGATAAGATCCCTTCTCAATCTTCTCTTCCCCGATCACCATCTACATGGCCACACCAGAAAACACAACCTGTTTTTTGCCTGAAATGTTCCATTATTTAACAGAAGTGTCTTTCACTGAGAGTACATTAAGACGAGTCCTTCCCAGGTCACTGAGGGAGATCTGCAATCAGCTGCTTCTGCAAAACGCACAGACCTGCTGCTGTGAACCAGGAACGCACCGACTATTTCTGTTGATGGCTTCTTCAGCAGCAGATTTTATTGGAAAAACAACCCAGGGTGGTGTAAAACCCGCAGAAGACAAATAACCTTCCTCAAAAAGCACTGYTGCTTCTTACCGGGCCCTCTGGAAGGGCACGGGGGGAGAGCAGCTGGACAGCGCTGACCTCCACGGCTTGGGATCTCTAAACCTGACCTCACCGCCTGGGGACCATCTAGTCTCTTATCTAGCGCCCACGACAAAGGTGAATACAAGGAATACTGCTACTCCCTTTTCCTTCCACATCCTCGGGGCCCGACGATGGAAGCGATTGTTCCCACCGCCTACCATTTCCACCAGAAACACCTTCTTACCGTGCAGTCACGACGCGGACTTAAAATTATTTTTTTTTACTGTCTCTACATTTCCCTGACAGACTTGGGCGAAGCGGTACTRCTAAGACAAACACTGTGGGCTGTAGCTCACAAAAATCACACGTTTGGGAATTATTCGTTGGAATTCTTGTTACGCTTTGCAGCGAAATGTAAACGTAAAGAAATAATATAGTAGATCCAAACACAAAATGATCTGCCTTTTCAGTTACTTAATATGGAAATTTTCACTTAACACCATTTTCAAGTTTGAACTTCAAAGCAGACAGTTACTAAGCAAAATAGTCACACGTAAACACAAAATAGATGGGATATATACTTCTTTCTTTCCTAAAGGTTGTTTTTGTGCAGCCTCCAGATATGGTTGACTTTTTTTTTTTTTTTTTTTTTTTTTTTGAAACTGTATATTTGAAGATTCAGTACAAACTTGTTCAATTTTAAAACTAGCAAATAAATTCCATACTCCAATCATTTTTTCTTGCTAAAATCCTGGTTTTAAATCATCAAGACAACCGAAACAACAAGGTTAAATGTTTTTGTATTTAACATTCAAGCATTAATGTATTTTGCAGTTCTGAGTAAAAGTTGTACCTGATTTCCCTAAGGAATAACATTCATAAGTATGGACCTTAATTAATCCTGTCCTTACTCAGGCAGTACAAAAGCAAAATTACATCCCGTATGACCTCGGTATGAGACACAACTGTAATTCATTGAGTTGATTTTCATGAGTATTAACTCCAAATCCATACAACGCCACACGTTTTCACTGATTCCCATTGTAAAATACCTCCATAGTACAGAATTATGTGCAGGTTTGAGAGCTCCTATTAGTAGAGAACATCAACTAACACTTGATGGTAGAAGTTAAAGTGCTTGCATTGCCTCTTTGATGCAACCTAAAATTAAAAAAAAGAGGGGAGATCCACATTGGCAGGTGTATTTTGAAATCTAATTTTGAGATTTGAAAGTAAGATTTGGACAAGGGAAGAAACTTCCTCTCCTCACATTTAATAAGAATTCCTATGGACGCCAAATTTCATGTCTCTTCTTGAGACAAAAAGGGCTTCAGAAGTGCCCCCAGTAGCTTTTGGTTTATGCTTTTTGGTGGTTTGGAGGGAGCAGGGTCAGGGATAGGATGACAAGCACAAACTTCTGCWTGTGCAAATTTCATGCTTTTTAGCACGGTTCACAATGGTAAGAGAGCTTTTCTGAGACGAACCCAAAGCTTTTAGGTCAAGTATTGGAGACCTGTTTCCCCTTAGATGGAAAAATGAGAAAAAAGAACGATTATTCAGTTAGCTGTCAGTGATCTTTTTCTTTTTTCTGTTATTATTAGTGTAAATTGGAAAAGCTTGAAAGTGAATTTTGCTCTCCTAGAAAGCTATAGGGTCATACACRTCTGGCTGAATGTGTTTTTTCCTATGTGGCTATTTATTATTATTGTTGCTGTTATTATTATTACTATTGTTTCTTAATGATGGTAGGAAGGGTTTGTTCTTTTACATTTATAAATTCATACAAGTGAAAAGAGATTTGAGCTACCCATGCGCTCTTTCATCTCGATCTTGCTTCTTCTATCTACAAACTTTTCTTGGTATGAACTTTTACAGTACTCGATCTTCCTTCCTTCCTTCTTTCCCTAAAACATTTCAGGGGATAAAGTAAAGGGTAGAAAAATACTGGCTTCTTAATAAATGGCAATGATTTGTATTGGTTATTTTTAAGATTTGGTGTACGCATACATCTGGAAACACACATGTGCACGCACCCACGGAGAAAATGGTTTTGCCATCGTTTGTACATTAGTAAGGAGAATTATTTTTATAACAGAATTCCTAACAATGGTTACTTATGAATTATGACCTGAGATTATTTATGTAGTCCACTTTGTTTAAACGGTATCTATGTTCTTCAGGAGAACAATGCTGTATACAGCTGCTTTATTAATAACGTCACCGGCTCTTTGTTGCTATTTTTACATATCCATCTTCCTGTAAGGCCATGTAAATAGAGATGCCTGTATTTGGTGGACACACGTTATTGTTTCACAAATCTTAGCTGTTACATTACAATAGAAAAATAATTACTTCTTTGKGAATAATTTTTATTTTGTCCCCATAGTTCTGATTCAAAGTCATAAAGCTGCTTACAATACAACAGAAAAACCAAAGGCAGTATCTGCTAAGAACGCCTATTGCTTCCACTTAAAGATGAGAAAAAAGTTAATTGTTCACTCAAAAAAATTTTTAGAGTGAAAATATCTTTTTATTTCCAGGTGAACAACACAGAAATTAATGTTTCACGATACAGAATTTTTGCTCCCTGTAAGAGCAAATCCTCTAATCATCAAGAGCTGAAACTGTTCCCTTTGCTGGAAAATAGAAAGCAGAAAACATATAAAAATAGGTCTGTATCCAGACCTGTTGTTGTTTGCTTATGTAAATGCTTACTGACCTCTACTTAAGCACCTGTTGATTATTTCTAGATCTAGTCCCATATACAGATGTCCAAACTCAGGAACCATGATATAGACTTTTAGGTAAATGTTAAAGATTTTATGAAGACCAATTCACAAGTTGTRTAAGTACCTCACTGAAAAAAATCTTTTTCCTTATCCAGCAAATTTGTTTTCCTTTATAGAAACACTTTGCATAACAACAAAGAAGAACAGCATGTCTATAAATATTTTACATTTGCATATGCTTTTCTGGAGGCATTTGTGTTCACAGATGTCATGGTTGGAAAGGACCATTTTGGCCTCCTCAAAGCAAAAGGACCATTGCTTTGGACCCTGGCAACGGTCCAAATATTTTGGCTTACAACATGCTTTYTAGAAAGAAATCTTGTCCTGATTTAGACACGTCACGTGATAGAAGGATTCATCTTGACTACATAATCTGCCTTAATGCCAGTTATTATCATTACTGCAAAGCTCCACCCTGGTTTCCAGGCATGCAGATCTACACATTTCACTCATATAGCTTTCAGTCATTAATGGTTGGAAAGCAGTTTTGGGTGCAAAAGCAACTTTAAGATACAGAATTCTATGCAAGTGAAAATATTAATGCCAAGGGAATCAAATTAATTGGGCAAACACGTCAACAAACACCATGGTTCCATCATGCTTTTGGAGTTTCCTTATTACAGTGCCCCATAACTTTATTTTTAAAAATCCACAAGCCCGAAGAACTTCCCACAACCAGTCTGCTCCCTGTGCTAAACACTCGAATGGTGCATATAGCCTACGAGAACAAAGCAAAGAGCTCAGTGGGAYACCTGACACTTGAAATTCAAACTACCGAAGTCATAAATTAAGTATACAGGCTAGTGTGTGTGCCAGGGTACTGCAACTGCTTCCGTGGGCCTTGGATAAACAGAGACTGGAACAACTGGCTATAAAAGTCAGCTTTCTAGTGCAAGGAGAAGAAATCGGCAATCCAGAAAAACAAAAAATTTGAGGGTGTTGGTTTATTCAGACTTCAGTAGGTGAGCAGAGATGACTTAACGTCCCTTAGGGGTCTGCTTTGCTTTTCTGTCAGAGGTCGGGGCTTCGCCGGCGGGTGACAGAGCTGCACACAGAGCCCAGGTTACCGCGCTCCCGTGCCCAGCGTGTCGGAGGCAAGCAAATCACTGCTTTGGGTTATCACCGTACGCTGAGCCGTGAATCGCAGCAGACGGCGAGGCATGGAAACCTTCGTAACAGTCTGCATTTGACAGCTACTAGCCTGAAATAAGAGCTTCTAGATTTGCTTCCTGCAGTACGTAAACACAGAAAAGCCAAGAAATGAACAGGAACGGGTCCTTCCTAGCTGCTGCTCTCTGTGCACTCACCTTCCCTGCCCTTGCAATACAGCTAATAGATCTGGGGTTTTCGTGCATACTCCACTTCTGTCTCTAAATCTGATTTTCCAACACACCTCAGGCAAGCAGCAGGGGGGGAAAAAAGCCAATTTAGCCACACTGCCTTCTCACAGCATGSCATAGATTTTGGAACTGCTGCAAACTACTGGCATTACCGTGGATTAGTAGATGTCCCACTCTTGAAAAAGAAGCATTTAGAGCAATCACACACCACAGTGGAATATTATTCCCTTTACATTTTCTTTCTGGCTCTCATCAGGCATGGCACTTTCCTTGGGGAGACAAGTACATTGCTAACATGAAAACCAATACAATCCACACACATATTTAGCAACTGCTGATGTTTCTAGCGCAAGGTACTTTGTCCTAAAGAAGTCTGGCAAATCTGTTCCCCATGAGATCGAAATGTTGACCRAAAATAAAAGCACTGCTTGCTCTCCACCTCACCCTGCTCCATCCCACTCCACTGCCCCATTACAGCCTCTGAAGCTGGGTCAGCCTATGAGACCATTTGGCGACGTTTCAGGGTATAGCCTCATGCATAAGCATAGACTAAGTTGTGAACTGAGTGGACAATGTTACTACGCTGCTAACCATCAGCAGAGGAGCAAGGTGTGATAACGAGAGGGCAGTCGCCTTGTCACCCTTTCCGCACTGGATTTGCAAGTGCTTGCAAGTCAACAGCCTCCACGGCTTTCAGATGACCTTTTGTCATGGTTTAAAGTATCAGGAACTGCGATTGGGTSAACTACTGGGTCAGTGGAGGCAGCTGTGACCTGCAAAGGCAGGTGGCTGACAGCACGGAAGTCCAAAAATGCAGCAATTAACTCTGTTGAGGGCTATCCGCCTGTGACCTGTACTTCATTAGCAGCAAGTTTACAGGCTGAAKGGTATGCTTTGATCTAATAGCAGGCTTCATTCCCATCTATAAGTATTTTTTTCTCAAAATCTAACCCTTTTTCTGCAGTATTATTTATATTATACCACCCTCAGTACATACAACCAGCTAAATCATATTTACTTGGTGAATTTCCACTTTCACCTTTCCCCTCTCCTTTTCTGCAGATTTGGATCATATCTTTCTACCCAGTATTTTCTTCTTTAGAAGTACAATAGTACAGATAAAACAAATAGCTGTCACCAATCTTTTTAAGTATTTCAGCTATTCACCTCCCACTCTGAGGTTCCTATTTTCCCACTAGAGTGGGTAAGAGAAGGTCATAAGCCTTAACAGTGACATTGTGGCATTTCGTTTAAAAGGCTGTGTGCAATCAGTGATAGTTAGCACATTTACACCTCCTCCCCCCAGCATTATATTAGTTGTTTCAAATCAAAGAGGGGGAAAAAAATCTTTAGAATATTCAAAAAAAAGTGACTGCAAAAGTAGTATTTACAGGTGCCCCTTTCTTCAAGCTACCAACTCTTCCTGTATCAAAATGCTCATACTATATTTTTCTAACCTCACACCTCAAAAACTCACCCTTCTATGATGAACACTGTGCAAACACGGAGACATAAAATATACCTTCTGACTGCAGACAATATCACCGGTCTCAGCAAACAGAACCATGAAAGTAAAAAGGAATTTAACTGCTGAAAGACATCACTAGCCGGGAGCATTGCTAGTTGGCACGAAGGAAGGGGAGGACAACAGCATGCATAACGATTTGCCTTTGATACAGGAGAAGGCACGTGTTGTTTGARAATGCAGCGATAAGGCAGGAGAGCCATCGGACGCGTTCGCTCGTTGGCCTGGAACGCGTGCAGGTCGACGTTTGCGACGTTGGGCCGTTCCGACGCCGCGGATTTAGTAACGCCGTGAGGGATGCTGTGACGCGGGCGGAACAAAATGATTAACGTTTCMTCCTGAAATGAGCTGCTTACTTGAACTGTGGGGTGCACGAMTACAGGGATCTCTAAAGAAACACGYAAATTAGACGTTTGGCTTGTAAAAGGGCACGCTCGAGGGACGGATCTGCACAGCTTCCCTTTTCGCTATCCATCAGCTACTCTGTTCAAGCCAAAGAAACTTTGTGTACGAAAGGCATAAACAACTGATAGCAAGACAGTGCTCTGCAGGAGTGTTGGGAGATCTTAGTAACTAAAGCATTTTAATTGTGCCTTTAATTTTTGCTCAAGTCAGTTCCAATGCAGCAGGTAAAACACGGAAAAACACAGAGAAGGCGATTAGCTGGGCTCCCTCTGATCTCCATCTAATTTGTCCACACGGTGGTATCAGAGAGGAAAGGTCCGAAGGGAGGTGATCTCTTGTATTAGACTATTCCAGGTAGCTGGCAAAAGAAAGGAACCGGGCGAGCTGGGTGCACAGACTTTTCTTTGGATCCGAACAGGCGACACAACGGAGCCGATYGTTCCCCGACCGCTAACGAGGGAATAGGAAATGACCGTCGGAAAGAAGCTGTTGACTCCCAAGAGCCGACAAACAATACGAGCGCTCGCCGGCGCGGGCGAGCTTCTCGGAAACGACGCTTTCATGTTCGTTTTGCTTCACGCGCGGAAACCTTGGGACGACCCCAGTTGATGGGAAGTTTGCAACAGGTCCCAGCCAAGAGCACMAAGACCCGACTCGTTACAACCTCGTCTTCCTACCGACACTGTCTGTGAAGACGAGGTCGTCGCCGGAATTCGCTGCCCTCGGTCCCCTTGGATGCTGCTCGCGCCTCTTCTTGGCGTCCTCTGCTTTCTGTAGGCTCTACGTAAYGTTACAGAAACAGCAGCCACCACAACGAGAAATCTTCTGTTCCTTTGAAATACACTTCTCCACAGTTTTTACTTAAAATGAGACCGGGTTTGAAGAGACACTCCGAAAAATCGATAGAAAACTCTGAGTTTTAAAGTGAAAATGATTTTAGACATACTGGGTTTTTTTGAGGTTAACGTTCGATTATTTAGCTTAACAAGAAAGTGAAAATAGAATGTAACCAAGCTTAGGGAATGCCATCTCATTTATTGCCGTGTGCTCTGTTTAATTTTAACTTGACCTGGTAAAACTCTTTCTAAGATTCCTCATCTCACCTTTAACACATTATCTTGCCTTGCTTACTTCAGGCAAACATTTGCAGGAGAGACTTCTGTTACCACCTAAAGAGAACGCCAACTTCTTTGTGCAAGTGTCTGCTCATGTTTTATGACTGCCAAAGTCTAGAAAGAAATCCTAAATGTGAACATGTTTGGAAACCTTATTGTAGTGCTAAGATTCCTACCCTTATTTTGCTGAGAGGACAAAYAGGGAAACTTTAAATACACTGAATGGCACAATGAAGATGTAAGTAGCAACACGATAAGCTGTTTGTCATTATTGCACTCTTGGCAAGTCTCATAGTTCAATTATAGTTCTTCAGGCTTGTGTTATACACTTAAAATTGCTTTTATCCATCTTTAGAGAAAATCAGGTTTCTGCTGTAAGATTTGCTTTACAAATCTGTTGCTTCAAAAGCTTATATTTATAGTATACCACTCCACTACAGGAATTAAGTTCTTCAGGAAAGGCAGTCATAACTCAAACAGATAAACAGACCACAAGAGACTATCTCTTCAAGGGTGTCATTAGTTTTCTCCTGCACACTCCCTGCTAAAGTCAAGTCCCATTAACTCGAGAATTAACTTGAAACTGTAAAATAGGGATTGTGGCATTTTTTTTTCCAAAACTAAATACAGTAATTTCTCAGCGACAACTATTTTTCTGTCCTACAGGAATTCTATTTAGCATTCAGACTTTGACATTAGCTAGGACACTAAATAGGACAGTAATAATATATCTATTTGTACTGTACTATAACTTCGTAACACCACAGGGAAGGAGAACTATTTTCATCCTGGAGGTCAACTGGCACTCTACAATATTAAGTAGCTGTTGTAACGCTATCATGTTGTCCAATGAATAATGCTTATGTGCAAGGCTACAAACTATAAATCAGAGATCCCARCAGAGACCCTTCTTTTCCCTATATCCTGATTTCTTGTATTTAAGAATGTTTTAAGTTTTTTCTAAAATTCTTCATTGAGATCACCAGAAGATAGTGGCAGATCTGGCAAGAAACAAGGCTGTCTAATCTGCCATATGCCTATGGCATTTATGACTAATTTAGCCAAAAGCATTTGTTTAAAAAAAAAAAACACTTTTAGCAGTACAAGAACCAAACACGTCAGTTTTCACTAACAGTCCCCTAAATCACTTGCTAAGTATTTGTAACACCATTTTCAAATACTACAGTATTTYATCACAATTTTTTCCACCAACAGTTTTATGAAATCATTAAAGACAGTCGTCTTTACTGAGCAGGGCTGTTCTTTCAGTTGTCTCATACTTTTTATCAGAAGAGTTTGTTTTGCCAAATTCTTACAGTGAAAGCTGCTGCTTCTGTGCTAATTATTTGTGTCAAGTGTCAAGAAGAAGGATAGTCTGGGTGAAGTTCTTGCAGAGGGCAAGTTCTTGCCTTGAGCAAGTTGCCCAGAACTGTTGGGCAAGAGGACTTGAAGGAATGGAGGGTGTGTGTGTGGGGGGGAAGTATCTAAAAAAAGGCAACTGTGGCAAATAGGCAGAGAAATGCTCCAGAGAGAGACAGACACAAACGTATGTTAAAATATCTTCTAGCTAAGTGTGCAGCCAAGATTTTGCTTTCTCCCTATTTACTCGTGTAGCCTGCAGACTTGTTCCCTGTACATTACCCAAGCCCTGCTCTCACGGGCTTCATTTTCACGTTGGCTCTTTTAAAGCACTCACAGACCTTTACTAAACTATTAAACATGTTTCTGTGAGCTAAGGAAGTATAGTAAGCCCATTTTACAGACAGCGAACTAAAACTGAAGGTCAAAAGTACCTACTAATTTGGTTGCCAAATTTGGATGGAAAACTTTTTTTCAACATGGCACTGTGTTTTGTCTCTTCAAAGCATAGCTCCTACTGGCTTAGGCTGCACCACAAATAATCATTTCTGTTGCCCCTSAGACCCAAAGTCAGGGATCCAGAGTGGGGGTGAAAGAAAAAAAAAAAGAGGGAAAAAAGCAAACACACTGAAATGTCAGGCTTAGTTGCCTTATCTAGCTTCACACAGGACCAGTTGCATACACAGAAGATAAAAATCCATGTTTACAATTGATTAGCTCGGAGACAATCCTTCCTCTTCGAATAATTCCTTGTGTTGCTCTCCACTGGCCTTCTCCCAGCGCTGTACGCAAACATCCTCATTCATTCCCAGAAAACTTGTCCTGCGCAATGGCTGTGGGAGAAGCTCCTGGACCAAAACAGCATGTGCTCGGGCTGCTTTTGCCAGGGCTCTGGCACCTGAACACTGGGCAGCACCAAAACCAGACCACCAGAGGAAACCTCAGCTCCGGCACTTCCTAACTTCCRAGTCCTTGAGCTTACGACCTAATAATGTTCTTTTAATGGTTTTGTATGTGCCTATACRCACATAAGCTCTTTGACACAGCATATGAAATCACTGGCAGCAAGACACATTATGGTTTAAAAATTAAACTAGAACCCAATAAAGGCAGATGCTGTCATTTGGGGACATGGGGGGAGGCTCCCCTCCCRTCCCCCTATTACAAGAACGTAATAAAAACACCACCTTCCCCAGCACGCGCTGTAGTTGCTCTCCGAGCCTACGGGAGACAGCGGTGCATTTGCCAATGCTGTGCAATCCCACAGCAGTGCAACAGGCATCGAACCACGGCTTCTCCCTCCCCTCGCCGCGTCAGAGTCTGCCCTACGGCGGCCGTCTCCAGCCCGAGATGGGCAAGGCTGATTTTATCAGTGCAAGGGTCATTTTAAAGACACATGGCAGAGGTTTTTCTTTTGTCRGGGACTTTTTGGTTGTCCCACTGCCCCTCTACTCTTAAACGCTGCCTGCAGCACTGTTTCTCCCCTATTTCCTCGTACTTCAGTCAAAACCGCAGCATTCGGCTTATCGGCTGCTGCAGAAGCTGCAGTTTCAGGAGCAGCAGCCTTGCTGGATGAAAAAGTTTGTGCTCATCAACTGAAGCTATCAACCGAACACAAAAAGCAATTACCAGAGTATGATCAGAGATGTTGTCTTCCCCAAATGACCTCTTTCTACTCCTAACTAGGACTTTTTCAATATATCTGTCTTTTGTAACTTGATCATGGTATCTCCAAAGACTGTGACAACATCTTGCTGATTTTCATCGTGCTTAGTTCATTAGCTCAGTTCACCTCAGTTCTACAAAATCATCTTTTAGCACATTTCATCCTGGACCAGAACCGTGGYGGGCCAGAACAAAGCGCTGAGGTGCTACAGCCTCCCGCGATCCATACCAATTTGCTGAAACTGTGCGTGTTTTGCTTGGAAAGCTTTGTCCCATCAGTGTCATCTGCACACCCGTACCTAGCCAAAACCCATAGTGTACACACTCAACGTCCTTCTCTAACTCAGTAAAAAAAAGCGATCATGCCCAGATCCCTGTAACGAGRTGATCTGGGGAAACCTGGACATGGCGTTAATGAATGCGCAACCAAAACTCCAGTCTATTCCGGTTTACCAAAAAACCTAACACCGAGCCCTCCTTGGACCTGACCCGGCTCCCGCAGAAAGCCGTGACTCGACCTTTCTTTGCTCAGGCCCTCCTTCACCAGAGCCCCAGTTTCAGAGGCAGGTGGATCAGCACTAACAGCTTTCACAGGAGCTGGCTCAGGCTACAGCTGAGCGGCACTGCCTCACCTAAGGTCTGATCAACTCTAAAATTTATTTGCTGTTTGACCCTACAAAAGAGGGCTTGGTGCTCAAGGGCACAATTTCTACTGCTTCCCTGGAACTGAAACTGGAACAAGTGCAGAAGTATCACGCTGTTACAATATATAATTTATTCAAGAGAAAAATGAAGCTAAAAGAAAATACCCACATACACCTCCCTATATATAAAAGCAGGACCATTAGAAACTGAATTTATGGTACTGTTATTCCCAGGAGAGACCAGCAGGGTGAATGAGAATGCACTCGCTGAACAAGGGGAACACGCCGTAATTCTCGCTACGCTTTCAGTACAGAACGGCTCCGAACCCCTACGGGAATTTTTCTTTGGTTTTGAGAATTCAATCTTTAAGACAAAACCTTTTGCCAAGGCTGCTCCGGCTCTGCACAGCCGCAGGACAGAGCGGCAAGTTACATCGGCAGCTCCGCAAGTATATAGGAACGCTCCCGGCATCCCGAGGTGGGAGTGAAGGGCACCTGCTGTTAAGGCAGAAGCAGCAYGTTGTTAATGGTTAAAACCAGGTATCGGAAACCTGGGGGCCATTCACGGTCTTGCAAGAGACCGTGCAACCCAGACAATTAACCTCCTGGTCTTCGTCCTTTCCCTGCTCACCCTCTAACTACACTGCAGACAAATATACTGTATTTCCTTTGTCATATGTGGCATTGAGAAGCTTTTTGATAGGCATACACTACTTTAAGATCCTTTCTCTAGAGGCCATATCAGYGTGTAATAAATCATTCCAAGAGGAAGGGACAATTTCTGGTGCAAAAAAGAGGAAAATAGAACACAACAAGGTGGGGTGGGGGGAACAAAAGCAGAAAAAAAAGGAGAGARACAAACATACAAGTCCAGGATTTGTATTCATTTTAGGACAAAAAATAGCATCAGRAATTTCCATCTTTCACTGTATCTGACAATACACTGTCAACTCCCTTCACAAGCAGCTCAGTTCCCATGGTACAATTACTAGGCATGTTGTATTTTTTTAAAAATCTATAGCTTCCATAATTTTTTTTATTGGACTAGCTGGCCGAGTTGGAAAAACGAGGTAGTTTTCAGGGATGCAAGCCTAAATTTTTCCAACGATACCATCAGCCTTTTGTCCTCAGACCACAATGGCTCCAGCAAAATACCTCTGCACTCATCCTCACATGAGTCATGCTCCCAGACACATCCCTCCAAAGCAAGTGCCTAGGAAGCTGTACCTCTTCCATTAGAAATAGAGGGAGGACTGCATGTTTCTCGACACCAGCATAGACCTAGGCAACCAAATGAAAAGAAAAAAAAGACTTTTGGGTTGTATAAGAATTTTTGTAGGTAC
>NW_028186479.1:3105332-3111032 GCF_003343005.1 Rhea americana | reverse complement strand
AGATTATTTTCTAAAATTTGGTAGGGCTGAATATAATGGCTATTATATTCACTAATTCACTATCCATCCAAGAACAACATTACATTTATGTTTAAGTATGGCTTCAAAACATTTTTCTCATGAAGCAATAAGGACATTTCACACATATTCCACCTTAACCATGAGCTATTGAGAATTTTTTGCATTTTTGACCTTTTGTAAAATATCTATGTTCAATTTGAGAGGCATTCTTGCTGTCTTATCATGTCAATCCTAGCACTTAGAGCACATGCCACACAGCGCTTTTCAAAGCTTCTGTTTTCTTGTGTCACCCAAACAATCCTCTCTTCCCAAGGAAACACCCTGATCCCGTCCAGGAAACCGAAGACCTTTAAGGAAACAGAACTTCAAACAATGATATGATCCTAAAGGAAGATGGGGGTCGCATAGACGTGTGTATCCACTAGACTAAGGTCAGCGCGGGTTAGTGGGGGAATGACTGCATCCAAAAAAAGGCAGAACTGACACTTGACTTTGGAGAGAGTTTGGTCTGACCAAGAGCAAAGGAGAGCGCCTTAACTGCGTTCTGTGTATTTTCATATTCATATGCAGAAAGACAAAGCTACTGGATGAAATAATTGCCTAGAACAGCATAACTTTTTTCAGTGAGTAATTCAAAGTAAGGCGTTTTAACCCAAGCTTGCGTACGTCTCTCCTAGGCAAAGCACTTGTTCAGCGCATCAGAAGATGCCTCAGTGCTGTCAACTTCACGCAAGCAGAGATATTTCAACTAGAGTAAAACCTGAATTATAAAGACAAACAAACAAAACATTATTATTCCTGATAGGAGAAAAAGTCTGGCTGCTACTCGGGTGAGGAAAGAGGCTTTATGAAGCTCCTCTGTGTTTCTGAGGGTCATTCCAAGAACCTGAGTGCAGGAGGAGCATGGTATCTAGAAGGACATGTCACATACACAAAACTCCTAACAGCAGTCAGAGAAAGCATAAAACTAAGAAGACAATGCTGAATGCATGAGGAGCTTTAAAAGTTAAGTACAGTTTTTTCACAGTAGATGCTCCCGTCGTATTGTTTCTGTTGTTATTAACATTTATACTATTTTGTTCTTAACAACTAATTTAAAACCTGAGAGCCTGTCAAAGATTTTTATGCCTCTCAAAAAAAAAAAGAAAAAAGAAAAAAGAAAAAAAAAAATCTATTGAACCAAAAAGATAGTTTAATAATCTGAGACTCACCACTCTATCAGAATAAGTGAATTCAACAAAACTTCTTTTCTGAAGTCCTTGAAGGTCTTACACTTGAAAAGGAAAGAGKGATATAGTGTTTCCAAAATCATTCCTTCTTGCCCAGAAATGAGAGTTTGAGGTATAATTTTATGTAGTGCCAATAAATCAAATAACCTTATATCAGGTTTCTAATTCAAGCACGTGTCCTTTTCCGGGCAGTAGTATATCAAAGAAATGCGCCTGTAATAACAATTTACTGAAAATTACACCATCATAAGTTTTCACTTGCAGCTATAGCATAACTACCTTCCAAACCTTTTCAAGCTTGTAGTGTTTGTTTTTGTTAAGGATAAATAGCCATCACAAGCCTTAAAATTACCAGGGCAAGCTTTAAGAGAGATACTGTATCTAGCAACACGCTGGTATGARGCAACAACCTGAAGGAATCAGTGTAATCATTCTAGAAAGCAAATATTTTTATGACTACATCCATAGCAACCAGAAAACTCCCCACTTCTGTAAAGCGATCCATAATGCCTGACTTGAGAAGCTGATTTAAAGCTCTGAGGAGGCATCCCTAGACATCATTTATCTTACCAATAGAACTCCCAGCAAGACAAATACGTAGTCTTTCTAGGCCATCACCCTGTAGAGAAAAGAAACACTCAAAAGACATCTCTGGAAATTGCTCTACTTGCTTCTTTTGAAAACATGAAATCCTCCTTTTCAGAGGTTATGCTGTGGGAGTGAACATYCATCAACTTCTGCAGGATATAGTTTTACTGCAGCATTAAGTCTGGCAATTGACATCTGAATTAAAGACTTTATGCACCACCACTTACCTCTTATACACTGTTCACCAACAGACCTCAACGTGTCTTACAACGGTTTCTGCCACTCTCCTTATTTTATGAATGGAAAAATTGTTCYGAGAAATTACAGACATGCAGATAAATTAAGGCAGTTGTCAATAGTCACCCTGACAGCCGATGCCGGTGAGCCCTCGTCTCCCGAGGGCCGGCCCCTGCCCCGCTCAGCAAGCACGGTTACTCCTCCACGTAGCTGATTTGGATTAGCTGCCGTGCACCAAAGCCGTGTTTTATGCCATTCCCAAAGCCTTCCTCGGAAATCCAGCGGCATTTTCTATGGTTCTTTGCACTGAAATAAGCTGATCCCTCTGCATTTCTTTCCTAGCGAACAGCGGGACACTCGCCCGTCCTCTCGTCGTGGAGGCAGATCTAAAAGGCGAGGGAAACCTGTCAGCRCCGGGTAACTTAGCCGACGCTTTCGGCTCCCGTCCCGCGTTCATCCACACTAGCCGTGCGCAGAGCTAGACCRAACGGCGCTACCGAAGTGAAGCTGAACCAGGCCTGGGCACACAACTCTGGTCCTGCTGAAAAAGCGTAGTCAAGCTCATCCCAGGGGTTTTTGCTGGCTTTGAGCCCGCTGCATAAGGATGGATAAGTCCTGACCCGTCATAAACCCCATCGTGACAAAGTTGGAACAAACTGGAACCAGTCGATGGCRTTAACAGCCGGCCAGTGTTTTGCACCATTGCAAAGAACCTCTTACAGGGAGCCGTTAAGGCTGAATTTACCGTGCCGTTAAACCACAGCCTCCGTGCAAAAGCGAGCAGGTTACCAATACAAGCGGGAATCTACACAGCAGTTAACTCATTCTCACAGAACCAAAACTAGGGAGGCAGGGGCAAAACCYGAACAAGGTCCTCCTTTTAAGGGACCAGGAGACTTAACCCGTGTGGTAACKTAGTGCTTCTCCATCCTCTTTGCTAGCAGAATTCCCGAGTTGCCCTTTACGTAGGCAGAGAGCTCCGGCTTCAGAACGAGGAGTGGCAGGCTGTACTCCCCGTGCGGTGTGYGCGCTGCTGACTGACAGCAGCAATAATCACACATTTATGGAGTCCCACTGCGCAAACTGTCGGAACATCCAGCGCTCTTGTTCAAAGCCCCAGCTTCGTTTTAACACAGCGTCCTAATGAACGTGAAGCCTGGTGTATGAGGAGCTGCAACAGTGAAGGATGTCGCTAGAGAACAGTCATCTTCCCTGTCCATCCTGTGGACCTCTCCAGAGCAGGTCCAGCAGGAGCAAAGGTGCTGCTTCAGCCATGGCTGCTGCAGCTTGGAGCCTGGTGCATAAACTGGAAATGATCTATTAGATCGGGAACTACTGAAATACAGATACACATTTGAGCCTGTCCCATTTGCAGATTTGCAGCTTCTGGCAGAGGGAYGACACTGATGGCTGAGGGTCACTAACACCTTAAACAGCAAAGCTCTGCCAGCACATCACAACTTTCAGATATACAGAACAATCAGAACAGGCAGGAACCGACTGATTTAGTGCCAGTTTTGATATATGGAGCTTGCATAAAGCTAGTGACGTTCTGTTAAAGCACATTTCCTCTTGRAAAAGAATGAACACACAGAAGTAGTCTTGATGGCTTGACCAAAATCCAAGGCCTTGAGATACATATATAGATATATATCTATGTGTATATATATGCACACACACACAAAGCCAATCATTTGCTTTTAGTAACTAATTTTTTCAATTAATTCCACCTCAAGGTATTCATTAGTGTATTTTTATTTTGCCTTAAAATCACAGGACAGTCACTCTATCTCCTTTAAAGTAAGTGGGGTTAAGAAGCAGCAGTATTGCCTCAAAGGCAACACCCAGCGGTGTTTTATCGCTGTATGGTCTGCTTTATTGCTTTTACCTTTACATTAAAGCTGTCCTCCACTCTCTCAGCTACATCATCACTAGCCCATATAGGTTCATCTGCATTAGAGACTTCTGTCAGCTCAGCTGAGCTGGCCAGGAACCACACATCTTCACATTTCTGATGGACACTAACACACAAGTGGTGACATAACCCTGCTCTAGTCTGTCATGTAGCTCTGAAGCTGGTAAGTGTTTTCTCACTGAAGCGCTTGTGAAATCCAAATCCAGGAACTGGCAGTGCCATGTTAAGGAATCCACACACCACAGAAAAGGAGGCAGAAGAATCATCTTRTAATTATTTTAGGAGTCATGAATGGCTGATAAAAAACTGAAGTCCCCTTAAAAACCATCACCACTCTGTTTAGAGGGRAAGGCTACACCACCTATCAACATAAAGCATAAAACATGGTTCCAGTCACCAGTAAGCAATGCTGGTCTAACACTATGTCGCTCAGCCTAAGCGTGGCTGATGTAGTATTGAGAGTCAGGTTGAATATATGACATTCCAAGAGGGATTGGGAAAAGCCTCGGGTCTCTCTCTACCACTGCAGTTTGGATTACTGTTCAGATAAAAGCACAGGAAAGGTTAAGAATTTTGTTGCAATTAGTAACTGAAAAAAGAATGGAAGAGAAAGCACCTTATCCTCTGAAAACTAGTAATTACTCGYGTATCTGCCATAACGCTGACGTTGAAGCATCCCCTACACTTAACAACTGAAACACATCTCCAGTCCACTACCTGCTAGAGATTGCCCGAACTGCTATCCCTGGCATCCAAGCTACCCTGACGCTAACGGCGGCTGGCTTCCCAGGCTCACCGCGACCCGCCTGCGCAGCAGCGGCCACCTCACCCCACGCACCCTCTTCCCAAGGGCACTGGCCTGCCAGGGGTCCTATATTGCACATGAGCCCGAAGCATCACTTGATTCTTCTGCTTTGGAGTCAATGAATAACACAGTTGTTCAGGCCCCTGCTGTAGCGAAGCGCAGTATTTTGAAGCCTTGGAGATGCATCAATCCACGGAAAGTGATCCTTCCATCACCATCAAAGCAAAACTGCCAAAAACTCAGAAGATTAGTTGGGGCAATCAAGCTTCTTAAGATCCGTAATTATTAATAGCATAAATGAGTGGGCTTAAAACAAACGCGTTGTTTTTAAGCAGAGACGCTATTGCTTAGCACCCCGGGAGGTGGGTGGAAGTTCCTGCAGGGTAATCCCAGTGCTGTAGGGATTTACTACCTAAGGAAAGTAACTAAACCTTATTTTGTCTGCCTGCTTATACAGACATCCTACAAAGGAAGGGCAAACCCCCAAACTTAGCAAACTCAAGCAGTGTTAGTTCACAGCCTGCTTCGCACAGGTGTAGCTTATCACTAAGCGCATGAGGAAACACTATCGATCCGCAAAACGAAGATAAGTTGTGTAATTAGCTCTTGCAACACTCTGYGGGAGCAGTTATCAGTGCCCTAATATAAACAATACAGTGAAAAATAATTAAATATAAATATATRTATGCATCTATCCCGAGTCAGCCTCCCTCCCTCTCCCCGCGCGACTCACGGTCTCGGCCACCATGAGGAGCCCGGGCAGGGTGCGCAGGAAATCCCTGTCGTAGGCGAGAGTGCTGGAGCTGCCCGACAGGTTGGCGGTGAAGGAGCTGCTCGTGGTGGTGACCGTGTGCGAGCGGGGCCGGTGCGGCGGCGGCGGCTGCTCCAGCGGCAGCGGCGGCTCC
>NW_028186479.1:3039050-3104874 GCF_003343005.1 Rhea americana | reverse complement strand
AAAAAAAAAAAAGATAAAGAAAGGAGAGAGACCATTAGCAAGCCACTCATCCAAACACTCAACAAAACATCGCCTTTACGGATTACACTTTTCACTATTTTTATAGCTTTTTGTGGAGTAACCAGCACTTCTGTGTTGGTTGCATTCCTATTTTACCTTTTTCTTTAATAAGAGCTGAAAATTTAGAGGAAAAGAACATACTTGTGCACCAATTTAGAGACTTGCTTCATCTGGCTTGCAGATAAAAAGTGCTTTATCTGCTAGCTCAGCACTGCCACGTTTTCCTCCAAACACTGCCAGAGCTGCTTTAAGATTCCCCCTTGTTGCTGTGAGGATCCATCATAACAATGTCATAACAACATTGATTTTTCTCCTCTGAATGACTCTTATCTCTCTGCCGTTCCCCACCTATAACATCAGTAAGYAGAAGTGAGTACATGTAGGGATGAAATTCATAGCAATAGCAATCTGGGAACCAAGACAAATTTCAAAATGCCTCGAGTCGTTCGCATCACTTTCCTTTTGAGAGCTGGTCTATGTTACGTTGAATCTATATTCTCATGGTGTTTCTAAGGCCTTACTCAGCGGGCCCAGCTTGGACACACAGTGCTAAAACTCTGTGTGTGTTTCGCCCCCTAAACTTCTTGAGGTCCTCAGCAGTCTTTCGTTCAGCCATCACACGTCAAGCCACCGCATTTCCTTGCTTTTGGACTATGCATCCGTCCTTTGAGCATCTTCGGTCTGTTGTTATGGAGGTCTAGTGCCGTGAGGAATCCAACAGGAGCTGGAAGGCTGCAGTTCTAGGCACTGGGGGCTCCTCTGACTTCCTTAGTCAGCACTTTTTCTGCAGCGCACATRCTCTAAAACTTAATTACAAAAAWAGAAAAAAAAAGGTAAACACTCCAGAGATTTTTTTATATTTGYTCACATTGCAGGAAACAAATTTCATCCTTTCCTCCTTTAAGCAGGCAGGGTGATAGTTTCTATTGTGAATGTTAACTTTGTGGCTCTTTGTTTTGTTTTGCATCTGAAGACTAGAACTGAAAAGCCTGCAGGGAACATCTGAGCTCGGCTATATTTTCTTACGTGTAGATAGCATCGAAAGCAAAATAATTGAATGCTGCTGCTTGAACAATCAACCTTTTATTACACAGCTACCAAGAGAGAAGAAGGGGGCCTATTTTCTGTATTTTAAATTAACCTTTCAAGGAAAGGGTTGGTGAGGCTTTCAAACATCAGTCAAGAGTCTCACCCGTGTTTGTCAGCTATTGTATCTCACCATGAAGTAAACTGGCATTAGAGAAAAAAAAAAAAAAAACAATGTGTTGAAGCTTTTCAATGTAGGTATTTCTGTAAAAGCAAAATAGCTGATTCAAATATTATCATGTTTCTAAATCATTTTTTTTTCCTGAAATGTCCTGATATCTGATTAACAGATTCTTCCATTTAGGCTGGTTTCATCCTCAGACCCTGAGGTATCATTATTTTTTGAGGTTTCTGATTCAGCTCTCCAGAACTGGCTTATAAGCAACAGACTGGAAGTGCTAATTAAATTAGACCAAGGAGCAGAGCTGACGGGAATTTCCTGAAKTGCTTTTCTGTTTTTGAAATATAGCTCCTCTTCCCCCTCCCCTGCCAAGTCCTAGAATTTTCAAACATCAAAGTTATTCAGACTATTTTTAGTTAAATAAAGCAAGAAAAATATAAAAGGAAAGGTGATTTAAATCTTTTATTGGCCATAAACAAGTTTCAGCCAACAACAAAACCTTAATGTTTTTCAACTACCTAGAAGTGATCTAAAAAAGTGAAGTGAACTTATTCTGGAGAAGRAAGGAATTAATTGTATTTTCAGTGGAACCTAGATCATGTGTAAGGAATATGGGTTGGTATTAGGCTAAATATTTTCACCCTTGACATCCCACTGTGGTAACCTGAAGATGAGATATTTTTAGTAAGCGTTAAATCAAATGTTAAAAAAAATGTTTAGACTATTTCCTGATGGCTTTTTGGAATCAGCAAAACATAGACGTTAAGCTACAAACATATTTAGAGTAAAAAATTAACAAAATATATTATTCTTCAGCAGTTTACCTGACTGTACTGAAGTTAAACTAGAATAGAGCAATCAAGAGAAACTGATTGATACTAACCTAAACCAGAAATACCTGATTTGTACTTTAGTAGTGACTTACGCTATAAACATGCCTAATGATCAATTGAGACAAATGGCTCTGTGTACGAACCAGAGTTTCGCAAAGTAAAGATAGTTTTAATGACTGAAATACGTGACTCTTCTAATGCTTGTTGCAACTGAGGGAGAATAGATGAGAAGCCCATGTTTTCTAAGTGGCTGCTGTTCTCCAAGTCTGTAGAAGGGTCTGGGTTTCTGTGCAGGGTTACTGAAAGTCAGACTTGCTAGTTTTTTGGTTGCTTAAATTATATGGGCAGATGTGACTGCAGACACTGGGACATCAAAGAGCTGTCTTAGAGCACACACACTACTGTACAAACAACTAATCCCATGTTGTGAATAGCAACACACTGACTTTTAAAATTAATTATTTTTTTTCTTTAAAACTCATTGTCATGGTCACTAAGTAAACTGTTTGGCCATAGAGACTGTGCTAAGAAAAGAAATCGTAAAGCATATAAGCCATGTCTTTTCTGTGCATTAGTCTTTCACTAATCTGCTGTATCTGCTCTGAGAATCTAAAAATCCTTCCCAATCTTGAAACACAACTGTGTCTTAGATACTGTGCTGAGGAAAAATTGCTCACTTTCTCCAGAGCAGATTATTATTTGGAGCACAATCCCTGCGCGTTATGAACACATGCTTAACTTCGGGGGCAGAGAGCACACCTACACGAGTTAAGGGGAGCGTTCACAGTGAGAAGCGTTAAGTCTACACACAAACCTTCTCAGAGCTGGAGTTGTGGTTTTACCATGCTCTGTAAAGGTCAGGGGCCTTATCTTTGTAACGCACATGCAAGAGGATATCTATACCGTGTTTCAAGGGCTGCTGCTCAGCTGTCCTTAGCTCTCCTCCTGCAGGCATAGCTGCAAGCGCAGCTAGTGGCCATGCCTCCCCCACCCACAAATCACAATCCGTTGGGTTCTCGAGAGTGTCCAGCGTTGCATTATGCCAAAAAGGAGCTTTTTGCRCCCTTGATCATGTCCAGATAGGCTGTCCCTGAGGCACACTCATACATTCTTTCATTTGGGTCACCACTCCCAGTAAACCTTTAAATCTTATGGTGGTACAAAGGTATACTAATGATTACAGTGCTTGAGAATACAAATGTTTGCACTGAAGACTTGTATGTTTTCTATTCAGTGAAGATGGTGCTTGCATAAGTGCTTATATAAATCATAGCAGGTAATGTTTATACAACACCCAAGCCCAGTGCAAAACAGCTGGAGGAAAAGATCAGCTGCAATAGCTGTCAATGCTGTATTTGTTTTTAGATAACGGAAGACTGAACAATTCCACCACAGGATCATCAGTGTTTGGGGACAGAGTTTAGAGTCACCTCATAACTTCTGGCGTCAACTTGCTTGCAGGCTTTATTTATGGACAGCTGCCTTGTCTTTGCTGTGGTTGACATGAAACCCTGAAACATGTCTGAGACCTAAAGTGTGCAATCGGCTATGCTAAATTATTAAAAGGTGACTTGGACTTGCTCTGTATGTACATACAGAGAGAAGATACCCAGTAGCTGGCAGGCAAAAATCTAACCAGGCACATGGCTGAAAGCTGAAGTTAGACAAATTCTAACTGACATTTATTTTCAGACAACTGAAAATAAAGCACTTTTTTAAAAAAAATGTATTTTTAAAACAGCATACTTAACTATTTTGCCTGTGCATTAAGAAAACTGGTGAGCTCTGCATCATTAGAAAACTGTAATTCAAAGACTGTGGGTTTATTTAAAATATGTTCTCTTCCAGGTTTACAGGACAAATGTTATGGTCTGTATTATACAGAAGATGACAAGGGATCATCCCCAAGCGATGCRAGAAACCATACAGTTAATGAACTCAGGTTAATTGCATGAAGTTGCAGTATTGCTAATGCTCTAGTCACCCTGCTATACAGCACGCACGCAGTAGCAAGCCCCTGACACATTACGTCCGTGTTGTGAAGAGCCAACAAAACAACAGCTATAGCTTTCTGGCCGGGCTGTTGTTGACCAGGTAGCCAGGTAGGCTGAGGAAAGTAACTGTCCTGGGAAAATCAGTCTTAAGCAAGTGATCTGTGAGGCTTAAGAGTAGAAAATCCTCATCCAGTGGAAAAGAAAATCAGGGTGGGAGAGACCAGTTCTCCAAGATTTAAGAGGCTCAGAAAGTTAAAAGAAATCAGATAGCAGGGTGAAACACCACAGGCGTATTTTTATAGCGGAGGGACCTGTAGTGTGCTGCCTACYGAGAAAGGCGGCAACAAGCTGGGGAGAGGGGACAGAGTGTAAATGCTTCGTCCTAGGGGGCTGGCGGGAAGGGAGRAGAGCTGGGAACCTGGAAGGACACCCACGTAAATCCTGGCGAACACACCACAGGAACGAGGAGGCAGAGGCAGGGAAATGCAGGCAGGTGCTTTGCTCTTCTCYCCAGCTCTTAATACTGGCTGGCCCGGCCACTCTGCCAGAATGCAATAAAGGCATTTAACATCTATCCACTAAAAGAAGGAAAGCAGAATTTTAACAGAGGAACAGACTAGACCATGTAAYGGTCTGAACTCCCCACATGGCAGAGAGATATGGTATCAGCGTTCAAATCAGCAATTTATCCTTGCAGGTAGACCAGTGCCAACATATTTCTATAAACACAAGGACACAAGGAACAGAATGACCCCATTATTTGTATTCATAAAGGAGCCTTAGCCCCAAAACAAAGCAAAACAAAAATTAGAGAAACCAATCTCCCGAGCATAAAACTCAGTCAAGTTCAACCGAAGCAGCACACAGAAGTGCACACACCACTATTTTAGAGTATACAGGACACTTCTCATGACTATAAATGATTACAGAATACTTTCATAGTGTTCGTATTACAAACAGATATGCATAAAAGCAGCATATAAAGCTTCTGATATCTGCTAGTTCTGAATCAGTTAATGAAAAAATAGCTACAACAATGCAAGACACTTAATCCATCCACAACTCTTGCAAGAGAAATAGGAGCCAGGAGTCCTGGCAGGTAAATAGAAGAGAGAATGATTTTTCCATTATGGTTGTGTATTTTTGGGAACAGTATGAATTCTCTACTGGTAGTCTAGTAATATCTGCTGGGGTTTTTTGAGGTTTTTTTTCAGTTTCTAAAGGAATCAGAAAAACTAATTTTGTTGTTTTTTTTTTTTAATTAATTTAGTCTGCATTGACAATTGCTGGCTTTCAGACCACCTAGAAATGGTGCATCGTACCAGACTYCGGAGCGGTCCGGGGATGGACGGCAGGCTGCGTTTTAAGGGGGATTGGAATTTCCTCAGAACARAGGCTTTATCCTACTGATGACATGTCTTGAGACAGCTTATCCTGTCAACTCATTTATCACCCTACTTACCAGCCATTGAGCACGAATAATGCTTCTTTGCTAGATCAGTGAGGGAAAAGAGAATTTCAGGAGAAGAAAGGAAGGTTTTCATTTGGGAATTTTAGGAGGCCGGGAGAAGAGCTGATAGGAGTTAGGCTATGCAAGCTCTTTGACCCGTAAGAAAAACATACCAGGAAGGATTTTACTCACTGCTCATAGTAAAGCAAAGAGACAACCTTTCCATTGAAGGAAACCTCATTACCTGGGTCCTTAAGTTATATGAATTGGCACAGCCCTGTGGATTGCAGTGTTAGGTTAGGAGTATAAAGAGGATGCTCTGAAATGGATGTAGCCCTAGTGGGGGGCGATTTATAAGTCTCTCTCCTCTGTAYAGCTTTTAGAGAAAAGGGTATCCTCAATTACCACATTTTTCTTGACATTTACAATAATTTGTCATCTTTTGGTACTCTTTCCTTTGGTCAAAATTTAGTTAAAACTGACCAACAGGTTAAAAGACTATGAAGAAATACGGGGACAGATAGCGTGATAGCTTAATTTTCATCTCCTTATTACATTAGAAATATATATATATATATATACACACACACACACACACTATATAATATATATAACCTGTTTTATATATTATATACACAAATTTATATATTAAAGACTTCTGATGTACTGTGCATGTGTGTGTACATATACACACACACACACATATGTATGTATACACACACATGTATCTGTATAACTAAAGGACTGTCTCCTTGATCCAGAGAATTATTAAATAATAATAATAAAAAATCAGTGAATGTATCATCTGACAAAATCAGTGTGGTTCTCAGAATATGCCAGTCAAGTAATTTATTATTCACCTTCCTCACAAAGATTAAGTCAGAGACTTGGGGACCAAACTGTACCAGTATGGTCAACTGAAGATCATCCATCAAACTTCCGTGCTTTTTTATTTTATTTTATTTTATTTTGAGATTGATGTCATGGTTACTATTTCAGTGAGGTATTAAGCAGGAATCAGTTTTGTGATTCATTATTTGAGCAGGTTGTACAAGCAAAAACATCAAAGTTAGCAAGAATATATTCAAACTAGGTTTTCCCCTGACAAAAGCCGAGATTATTTCTTGTAGACAATCATCTCTTCCACACTAGAAGCCTGACTTCACTAGTAAAGGATTTCTTGCTATAATTCACTAGTAAGAGAAACACGAGAAAGTTCACCAGTGCTAAAATACAGGCTTTAATAAATTATCTTCAGAGATAATAATGAACAACACCGGCATATTTTACAGTATCTATCTTATCAAAATCTGAGGAATTTTTAAAAAACGGCTACAGCCCATAAAGCAGTCCTCTGGTGAAGCAACCAAATATAAGGAAACCAGCAAGAGGAGACAAACACGAACAGAAAAGACAAAAACAAAGGTGCTGGCGCAAGCATACGTACTGCAAAGACAAGCAGTGTCTTGAACAAGAGTGCAGAAGGGGGCTGTGGGGATGCATGGCAACTGCTTTTCTTTGGAAGAGGGACATGTTGGCACATCAGGCCCCTGAACTACCTCCTCTGGAGTGCAAGAGATTTAGTTGAAGCTCACCCCTAAATTTGGGGAAGGAAAGAGGAGTCAGGATGTTAAGGACTATGTCCCTGCCTTGAAAAAGAAACCATTATTTCACAAGGTTTCATAAACAGAATTCATTTGGCTGGAAACAACTGCTAGCTGGCAGCAGCCACAGCAATTGGCAGAGGGGGGTGTAGTCTCTCCACTGGTACTACAGCGTGGTGGGCACTTTACATCATGGGATGGAGAAGCAGTTCTTACCCTTTGCGTGTGGTAGTATATCTCCTGACACAAGCTATGCCAGAAAAGGACATCAATACATTACAATCAATCAACAATTCTTGATAAAGCAGATGCAATATGCTCTCTTTGTTGGAAAGCAGTTCAGAAAATAAAAACAATTGTCAGTCCAATACCACTAACCCCAGAAACTCCAAAACCATATTAAAATGCATATGAATATCAGCTTGAGATCTGCCTACAAGATTGCAACATATTTTACTAATCATCTCAAGATAGATAATGCTTTCAAAATCAAAATCACCTCTCCAAAACTATCTAGCAAAAGACAAAATTGTGGCTGCTTAAGCCCAAGAATACTGCTCTGAATATAAATAACTCACAGCTTATCACTCTAATACTTCAAAACTGAAAGAAGATTCGAAAATTAGACATTTTCCCCGTTCAAGTGATGCATGTGTGCATGCATGCATTTCCTTTTTTTAAAAAGTGAGCTTAACACACAGAGGCAAGTAGAGAGCAAGCAATGCTTGGAGAATGAAGTCACCTGTTCTTTAGGACATGTTCAGCACAGTCAGAAATCCCACGAACTTCCTTGTAACAGCCCAGCTGAAATACTTTAATCTAAACTCAAAGAGGTGCCCTGAATAGTTCAGCTTCCATGCTTATTTACCCTTTGGGTTCTCTGCCAGTCAACCAACTGCATTGCCATTTTTAGTGATGCCTGATCACCTGGTGCAGAATGGCCAGTCATTATATCATAGTGCTAATGACCAATAACCATGGATTTAAATCAATCTAGTCCGAATCAGCCTGGATCTAGTTACAGTCCCAACATGAGAAGAGCAGTCATGTTCAAACCCCCCAGCATCTGCTCACCACTCCCTTACTCAGCTCACAATGCTGAAATGACAGATTTTGTCATTTCTGACATTTCAAATGTGATCAGTTCATAGAAAGCGGTTCTCATGCTCCCATAATTATAACAAGCAATAATTTAGAAATCACGTACAAAGTCCTCTGCTCCTCACTTTAGGATGGATTACAATAGCAATGAGGAAAGCAGCTATGCTGGCTTTGTGCTAGAGGAGAGCCACCACAAGAGTCTTTGGGTGGAAGGAACCAGGGAGATTTCCAGCTCACTTATGGGTCAGTACATATTTTAGACAGATAAAAATTGCATCAGAGAACCTACCTCAGAAGCATTCTGATTACTTGGTTGTTAAGACCACATACAAATCTTAATAGCCAGGGTTACAGGTACCTTGCTGTACTTGGGCTCTCACCTGTAGCTCTGAATCTGCAATTGCAAAGGCAATAAAATTTAGGGAATAAAATTCTGAGAAGTGTTCCTTTGAGGGCCCTAGTCCTGCTTAGTTTAGCTCTAACAATTTTACAAACTCACAAAGATGTAGCTAAATGCAGTATGAGCAACATATAAGGTAGCAGTTATCTCTCTGACCTCCTCTTGTCAGCCTTTATAATAAACACCTGGGCATTTTTCTGACCTCTCATGATCTCACTGCAAAGTGAGTGAGGTGCATATTTGTGTATAACCTGTCTAGAGCGCATGAACACCATATTTCTCTAATCTCAACAGTTCTCCATATCCCGGAGAATAATACATTGAAGGAACTTCAACAGCAGCTACTGTATCTCGATGAATTTTGATATATGCTTGTGAAATCTCTCATGTTCTTGACCAGTAGCTATCTTCTCTGAGGAGACATTTCTCAGGTTTTAGTTTTGAAGCGAACATCACTGCGTAACGTTGTTATTGTGAAGCTGTGCCAGGCCTAGAATCAACTCTCCAGCAGCTTAGTCTCTACTCTCGTATTTTAGTGCAAGTTCTTGCATTGCCAGCGCTGATAAAAACTTGTACTTGCTCTCTCTCCCTATTCTCTAATTAGTGCAGTATTTTGATTTCTGTTCCCTCCTCTCTCACACATAATATATACTACACTGGACACAATTTACCTGTAGGGTGGGCAGTTCAAACCCCTACCACCCTCTTCTGATACATTTCAGATGCTGATCTGGAAGGTTTGCTTTCAAAAAGGAAACTGTCCTTGCTATGAAACACCTTTTTTTAACTGGCTACTCTACTGTGCCCAGGACTATGAAGTCAACTGAAGCCTTGTACACAACTACATTGTATTTTGGAAAAAAGGCCCTACTGAGAAATGCCATACTGGATAACTGCATATTCCCCTGCCAAATGGTTAAAACTAGCGAATTACAAGTTTTAGAATAAATTTGTAAATCATGTATAGGAATATAAATAGGAATATAGGAATCTGGCTAAATCAGAGAGAAAGTCTGTGAAAAAAAATAATCATTTGGATAAGTATTGTAACTGACTACACTAGGCATCAAGTGTGGGATACTGCRGATCTAGTGCAGGAATATAGTAGCATCAAATTAAGTAGCTTTTGTTACAAAGCTTAAGCACTCTGGGTGGGTAAAAAACATGAACATCACTGCTAGCTATCAAGATTTYTGTGTGGTCACGTATTCTAGAGACTTAAAACAGCCTGAACAACTGGATGTCACTAAGGAAATGTCACTAAGAAAACTTGAATATATGAATACTTTGTTTTAAAAGAGTGAATATATGAATAAAGATGGAGGTGGCAGAAGGACAAAATCAACAGTTCGAAAATTTGGAATATCTTATTTTACACTGTTAACATATCTGCTGGGCAACAAACATAACTCAACAGGCTCAACGGAGATTGCAATATTCTGATCCTTTTTTTGCTGTCCTGGCTTGGGATCTGGGAGTAATGAAAGGTATTTCTCCTCTGTGTTAGTCTACAGCCCRACATGAGCACAGCTGATCAAACAAGGCCAGAACGGCATGGCTAGTGCTATCGCAAAGTTTGGAGAAAATGGTGCTGATGAGGTCTACATTAAGAACACAAGCATCCCTGCCACATTCAAATGCAACTCTGCACGGTCAATGGTAACTAGAAAATCCCTAAACTGGATTCAAAGGCCCCACTAAAACTGGGCTTGAATTCAAAGCACAGGAACAGYCAAAGCTGGCTCTGTTTAGCTGTCATAATATATAGCAATTTGCTTTGAGCTCAGTCAGCTAAAACACTTTCAAGTGAATACTTGAGCCTTCAAAATTTTATGTCTCAATAAACGTTGATTCATTTTTTGATGAAACAATAAACATTGATTCATTTTTTGATGAAACAATGTAGAGAGAAGGTACTGCAAAGGAACAATATATTTAAAGACCGTCTTACAGTTATCAAGAAGCTGTGATGCAAGTACTTTTGTATTTAGGGTTTGCCTTTGAAATACTAGATAATGATTCATAAATGTCTGTATGTTGCTATTTATATAGATCAAGAACCCTGCCAGTGCTTGCTAACAGATTTAGCTTGCTTTCCAGTTCTATTTATCCTTCAAAAACAAAAAGCAACCTAAAAATCTCCAGTGTGCTTTCTGAGCCCACCACACACCTGTGCTTAGTAATCACCAAACTACAAGATATTGATTGTATTAGGAAAGTCCTCAAAACACAGAAATGTTCAGGAAAAAAATCTATCATACTGAAAGCTGGAGTATGTTTCTATGAGGAAGAACATGATKTGATATTTAGCAATTTTTAAATTGGGCTTAGAATTTGGATTTGGAGAAAGAAAGGACAAACTAGTTCAATTACYGCCATTATTATTTTCACTTAAACTTGGAATATGTATTATTTCCACAAACGTGGCATTTTGGAGCTTTGATGGCTGTAGCGTAGATGCGATACTGTTTCCCCAAAACAGTGGCAGTGTTTAACAAGAGAGATGCCCCCCCCACAAAAAGTAAAATAAAATAAAAACCAGAAAGCAAGTCCAATCTAAGCTGACTTTCTGCCATAATGGAAGAAACTGTAGGAGGGTCTGTAAGAGATCTGTGCACTAGCTGCCCTGCCAAGATGCTTTAAATGAACAGATGAACAACGCTACTGCAAAGGCAGCTGACCACTGGTCCTCCCTGCAGCCCCTCTGAATGCTTGAGCAAAACTCACACAGCCCCGTTGCGCTTGCACAAGGCTTACTTGTGCACAAAAGCTTTCAGTAAGACAGGTGTGGCTTTACTTTATACAGATGAGCATACAGGAGCACACACAGACACACAGTGCTTTTGATATGAAGAACCCTTCAGTGTACAGTGCAAAACAGAGGTGCAGCTACCTAAAGAAGAGAGGGAAGCTGGAAAGCTTTGAAGAAAAGCCCCAGGGAGAAAGGTACTACGAGACTCCCATCCAGTTAAAGAAAATGAAATAGCCAGCGTAGTGACAAACACTGCTAACATTACAGAATATAACATAGATTATAATGAACAGACTTTGGCAATAAATACTGTTCATATGCCACAACTGTGCTTAATTTGTTACTCACTAATGCCTACAGCATGGGCTCCAAGAAGGATATACATTTAAAAAGAGAGACTGTTTCTATTACTAACTTAAATAATAAACATACACTTCCCAATGTTTCCAACAGTTACTCTTCACAATATCTTTCTAAAACAGATATTGTAGGTAATAAATAAATATAACAACTAGGTAAATCCACTTTAGTCATGGGGAACTCTGTCAGAGATGCCGTTTCGCCAGGTGTCACTCTACTCACTGCCCCAGGACACCAGCAGTTCTGCAATTGCTTTCACTGAGAGCAGGACTAGACTGATAGAGAGTATTTGARTCCGTACCCAAAGCAGATTGGCAGGAATCTGATGTCAAGTTAGAATGGCGCTAGAAGAAAACTAAGATTCATTTCATCTGAATGCTGGATACCTCCCCTCTGCACATTCTAGGATTGAAGGCAGATCCTCTTCCCATCCATTATTCAAAACAGAAATGTTATCTTTTTGCACTCAGATTACCATCAGTTCAAGGCAAATCACAGGAGAAAAACTCAGCGTGGCCAGAAGGGCTAGAGAGAGATGTTTTCACACTTTCCAATAATACAAGACGCTGGCTGTTTCAGGAGAATATTTTATTTCAGCATTAATCAGCCCCTATGRTATCTATTAACTACATTTATATGACTCCTGTCTTACAAATTGAGGATGGGAGCATTATGAACAAGCAGCAGCTCAGGGCACTTGAAACCAATGTTTTTTTCTGTTCTTGTTTCCATTATCTTGGAGACAGCCTGTATGTTACCTACTCTTAGACAACCAACAAAATAGCCTGTACTAAGGCTTGATTAAGTGAAAAAGTATCATCCCTTCAAAATATAACACCCACATGAAGAATATTAATCCAGCCTAATTTCTGGAGTGGTTTTTACCTTCCCATTCACTCATATTTACTAAAATTAAAAGACCTTTTGTGTTTGGATGTACTGTCTAGATACCCATGTATTTATTCTATCAGTCGATTTCATGCCCCCTTAAAATAAATGCTCACAATTGTGAACTAAAAGTACAATGAGAAAAGATTTAATGGCTGAGACTGACTTAAAATTAGGAATCCTCTATATCCTCTCACAGGTGTGCTAAGCAATCACCTTTACATGTCTCAGCATCTGTAAATGAGGAATTAGGGCACTGATCTTATTTTATGAAGTGCTTTGGGGCTTTCAGGTAGGCAGTATATTACTCTGTTCACCAAAACCCCCTACTTTTACAGTAAGTACATGGTGCCTCATGACTAATTAGTGTCTTCTCCTAATTCAAAAAAAAAAAAAAAAAAAAAAAAGAAAGAAAAAAAACACTAAGCAAGAAAAACTGAACTGATAGTCCTGGTCTCATCTCAGCAGGTAGCAAGGATTTTTGATCTAACGCAGGAGACAATGTCCATTTATCATTCAACCATCCAAAGACAGCTTACAGCCATGATCAAATCCATGAGGAAGGTATGCCAGTGCTAAGCAACCTCCCTTCCAGCAGCTCACCTATCTCCAGTAGGTGTATGAGACTTGGAACAAATGTGGGTAAATGGTGGCAAGTTTCTTGATTTCAGCAGCATTGTCCCTCTGCCTCTACAGGAGATCACAGAGAAACATTGGTGGAATTGCAGCCAAACAGTGCGAGTGACTCCCCCTTTTACAGCTGATGTAACAGCAACAGGACTGAGCACAATGTGCTCTCATCCTTTCCTCTCCTCTCACAACTTGAAGAAGCAACAGCAGACCTAAGCATTTCTGGATGCACATTACAGGACCATAAGTGATGCTGAAAGGTCTCGTAGACCATATTGTCCATGAGCTGAGGGTAGTAGTATTGCTCTGCACTGGGAAGGYCTCAGCAGACAGGCAAGATAGAGCTCGGGGAGATGTAGTAAGGTGCTGGGTGTTTTATCAAGCTTCATTTTCCGCTTCCAGTGGCTCTAAAACTCTTGCAGCTGGTGCTGAACTATAACCATCGCCAAAAATAGAGAACAGTGCAAGAGAGCTGCAATCATACTCGGATCTGAGGGCATTCCAAGTAGATGGGAAGAAAAATATCTGCAGAGGAGGAGGAATYGGTCACTTACCCACCAGTGCCCTCCAGTGGCTCACACCTGTGACTCAAGGAACTGAAGACCATAATGCTGCAGAGATCTGACTATTTTAGAGGTCAAACATAACATTTCATTGAAATTGCATCACTAATGGGGAGAAATGAAAATGCTGATAGCTGAAYGTATATTGCAATTTTTCTTTTAAAGTTCTAGCATGGCAATCTCATATCCTGCTATGATGATGTATCATCATGTATAAACAACTGCATTCCATGGAGTGTATAAAATAGTAAATAGTAATTGCAAACCATGTAACATGATACAACAGAAACCAAAGTGATTCTCAAGACAAAATGTTTATTTGTACTAATTTTTCAAATGAGTACCTTTAAATAAAAAAGTACACATGCCAAGGGCCATGAGTACATAACATTAAAAGATAATGTAATTCCTTAGTGATTAATGTTCAGTAATTGATCAGTAGTTACAAATTTAGGAGCCTGGATGCAAAAATGGTACGCAGGGGTTAATGCTTTCAGTAAGACTATCCCAGTACTAGGCAAAACAGAGCATTTGTTGAACAGAATTCTAATCGTTCAGTTCAGTATCATATCACAGTTTCATAATTAGCAGTAAATATTAGGGGGGAAAAACACAATGCCAAGCTGAATGTTCTCCAGTACTGACAAGCAAGTACAAATGGTGAAATACCTATAGAAAATAAAATAAATTATTGTTGTTACTGAAACCATTTCTTGTCTGAAAAGAATATCATTCACAGTCTGAAAGAAAGTCCCATAGAAAGCCTTTCTCCAGATTTCCTACTGAACAGGCTTCTGTACAAAAGAGCAGCAATTAAGATTTAGGGTTTCAGTGGAAATAAAAGTATTGGAATAATACAGAAATCATCTTAAAATATATATTAATTTACCACATTTAGCTCACATAGCCCTTTATATATCTTAAAAATACTATCGTTCTATATACTGCGTGTAAAAAAAAATTATATATATATATGCATATATCTATAAAGGCAAAGCCAATCAGCTTGGTATTAAAACAACAACAAAACATAAGCAGACACACTGGAAATTATGCTGTAACAAGGAGTGTATGCTCCATGTGTGCATTACTGTAACAAAGCCTGCAATCTTAAAACATTTTTTGACTATCTAAGCAGAGTGCTTTCTCCACATCAGCTCTACCAGTCATTTCTCCAATTTCCACAAATGTCTGATATCACTTAACTTCTGGCCATCTCTATTATATTTAGTACTAAATCAGAAGGCAGAAATAAGGCAAAATAACCTTTAATTTCCCTGAATATCTGATGACATTCACATGATCTTCCTGAACTACTGCAAAACTCCACAGGAGCTCAAGAAATGGCACCCCTGAGCTGAAGCATCTTCCTGTCTATACAAAACTGCCCCAACACTTGCTTATTCCTGGGTGATCCAGGCTATTCAAGTATGGATAATAATGATTCCAAGGCATCCTCTTTGTTTTAGCAAGTTGTGAATGACATAGCAAAGCTTCAGAAAGGTTTGTGCTTGCAATTTCTGGCATCACCAAGAACACTGAAAATAAGGTAATTACTTCTGATAGGGCTCAGAAGTTTGGAGTAGATGTTCAGACCAGATGCACATTCCCGCGACTGGCCTAGTGTTAAGCTCTGTGAAACTCAATGCTACCCCTCGTCTCCCAGCTGCAAGAATGAGTCCACTCTTTATGTGCCTGGCATATAATTTACCAAAAAGTTTACAGCCTACTACACAAACTGCACACTTTTTTTGATGTTTGTAAAGAAAAGCAAGACAAAATATTTCATCCATCTGTCTTCTCTTGCATCAGCCTCGTTAACAAACAAATCAACAAAGAAATCACAATCCAGTGCTGACTTGACAGTTGAGCATCACAAATTCTCCAATAATACAATAATAAATCAAATTAACCTCCCTGATAGAGCAAAAATGTCTTTATTAAAAAAAAAAAAAAAAAGCAGCTGAGGTACCTGGGAATAAAAGAGATGCCTTTGAGAAGCTTTCAGGGCTTGGTCACAGAGGACTTGAACAAGCACCTGCTAATTTTTTTTTTTTTTTCAAATTAAAGAGCAGCATCAGAACTCATCATTTCTCTGTGCAGGCTGGTAGTCCAGCTGACGTGTCAGCCACTGGCAGGCACTGAAATGAAAGCACTCAGCATACTAATGTACAATCCTTTTAACAACACAAGCATGAGCTACCAGGGAACACCCAAATATTCCTTGCAGTGCTGTGTGCAGTTCAACACATTGTACCTGACGGTTAAGCTAGAAAAACAGCATGACAGTTTTGAGCAGTGGAATACCCCGAGAGCATCCTCCTCCACCCGAACTATACCAAGGAAGAACCATCACATGTATAGCCCTAAAACAAACCATAAGCACCAGGATTCAGAACCTCCAGGTCAAAATCTGCAACTTGTTTTTTGGAATGGGATTCTAGAAGAGCATAACAACTGGGAATGGCAAGAGAGAAATGCAGAAATACAAAAATGCAAGGATTAAAAAACAGAAGGAGAGGTAACAATCCCCCTCCAGCACATTCCCTTTAAAACAGTATACTTAAAAACTTTAAAATCACTTAAAAATTGGTTTCAAAATAGTATGATAGTTTGAAAGACTTTCAAAAATCATGATATTGTTCAATGGAGTTCATTAAAACATCCCTGTAGCCTCCTGAATAACTGCTACCATTTGTTTCCACTAATATTGTTTAAAAGAATATAATAAAAAATACACAAAACATTCAAATTTCAACATGTATGCACAATAAAAATGAGTTATAATAGAAAGACTCCTAGTATTTCAAGATGACTGGCTTGATTCAGCCTCCATTAAAATCAGTGGGATTCTTCCCACTGTGTCCGGTGGACTTTGGACTGGGCCTTCATGAGAGACAATCAAATATTGTTTATGTCTTATATTGTAGGAACACACATGCAGTTTGCTTGTGTATACACACTATATACGTAGTGCAAGTTTTGAACTGCTTACCTTAAAACAGTTGTTTTAGCCAGCAAAATGACAGTCAACAAGCCAACACTACATGCTATGTCAAACTAGGCTGAAAGCATTAAAAAAAAAANNNAAAAAAAAAAAAAAAAAAAAAAAAAAAAAAAAAAAAAAAGTATTTACTCAGACACATTCATGTTGTTACAGTTGCCTAGTGAGCAGCTTTGTATGAAGCTTAATGATAGATATATCCACTTGAACCCAAATATAAATTTGAAAGGCAGAAAGCTGCATTAGCGCAATGGCCTCATTGATTTTATATGTGCTCTGGATGACTTTGAAGGCAGGATATCATCTCTTTGACAGGCTTCCCTTCATAGCAGATTTGATATACAGCAGTGAATAGTGGAAACCTAAGAAGAGAGGAAGCAAATGCAGTGTAAAATTATTTTATAATATTCTATTAAATGAAGGAAATAAAATAGAAGGGGGAAGAAAAAAGAAATAGAGACTGAAAAATCAATTTCTTTTCATAGTTTTCAGGCATTCATGCTGGGTTGAAAAATGCAGGATAAATAAGACCCTATATACATCCCTAGGACGAGTTACTCTCTCAAAAGCCTAACTAGCTATAACAGAGACATTAATTATGTATGGCACAATCATTAACTTATTTCAAGAAAATGAAAAAGAAAAAAAAATACTTGCATCTTTACTTGAAAATCTTATGCGCCAGTCTATGGACAGAAAAGACGACTAGCATGTCAGTTAAGTATTATCTCTGAACAATAATTTGATAAAATAACTGCAGAATATGACAAAAAGACATAAAAAGAATTCAAAGGTCAAATTTTTAATAATAAGACTCTAAAATTAAACATGGATTTTGAAATGTTAAATTCAAACTCTTTTTTTTCTTTTTTAAATTGGCTATGTTTCCAACAAATCCCAAATTATTCAGGCTTCTCTGACAACATGAAGGGTTATTACAGCCAAGATAGTTTACAGAAATTTAGTTTATTTTCYGTCCTTCACTCAGCCTGGACAGTGGACCAAACAACTCCAATTTTAAGACAGAGCTTGGTGGATTTTACAGATTAACATCTAGTCACCAAAATAAACATATAATATCAGTGCGGCTTTATCTACTGATAAATTCTGGCCAAATGCACTAACTTATTTTGACTAAAGTAAATAAAGAGCACTGGAGACACTGAAATAATTAATTTCTAAGTGATTCAAAACAGATCCGAAACAGAAGCTTTTCCTCAGGGAAATGATCCCATCACTCATTCTGTATATATACGTCTGTGTATTTGTATATCTACAACATATAAATGCAACAGAGTAGAACCCCTGAATAGTACTGAGCACTATACATGCATGCCAGTATACTCTAAGAAGTGCTTACTGATGGTATCTCTGCATATCCCTCTGCTCACTTGTGTAGGCACCTCAAAAAGAACCAAAATTGCTTACTAGAGAATATGTAGAAAAAAATAATTACACAGTTTTGCATTTATTAACAAGCTTCACTTGTGACTCAGTTTGTATGATATATTGGGTTGGGGGAAGGCTGCATTTACTTTTCATATAAAAGCTTAAACACAGACACCAAAATCAAACTTGTCATGCCCACATGAGACTTATGCTGGAGATGGCCACAAAATATACTGCACACCTTATGAAACAAAAGCAAGTTTCACATCGTTTTAGATATAGTACTGCCAGGTACRAGGAAGCTCAGAGAAGGGACTACTACCACCAACCACATCTCAATACYTAATTCTTGCTGTTCATTGCAGAGAATGTTACTCTGAGCCCAGSTCAGAAGCACTTTACTGGAAGAATGACAGAGGCTTCAGTATTAGTTACAGCAACGCTACACAGAGGTCTGCTGTGCTTCACATTGCAAACACAGAATCAAGGCAGATTGCGGGATCATGCCCAGCAAACTCCAAATGTGCCTTGCATCACAGCGCTTCAACAGGGTTAATTCTACAACCATTTCTGCAATAAAAGACTGAATTGCACTGTAAATACCACTGGCCACCAACCCTGTTACCAAAGCACCTCTGCTGAATCTTGTTGACTTATGCGTATTTCGGTGTACCCTTAGGGCTCTCTTTGCAGGACGAGGATATGAAATTTTACTCTTACTTGACTCCTACCTCTTCACTTCAAAACTACATCTGTTTTACTGTGTTTTGTGTTTTAAAGCAACAGCCGGTCCAATAGTTTGCAAAAAAATAGTTTGAAAGTTACTTTCAAAAGTCTTGTCAAATGAGAACTCTCATGAAAATTTGACAGATATATGGTATGGGCTTGGTAGACCAAAAAGAAATTAGCAACTCTATTTCATATTTTTCATTAAAAGCACAACCAAATTAAGTGTACCATTTACTGCAGGATGGAAAAGGGGGGAAAAAAAACAAAGGACCCCATTTTATTTAGTGTATCATAAGCAGGAAGGACTGAAGCCAACATTTTAATTAGAATTTTTGGCAGTTAATTAAATTAGTGAACAGTGCAGAGACGGGACTTAGGTGTCAAGCTGGCAATTTGATGTAGATGACGCATTAAAACTAGATTTTTAAAACTGCTTTGGGGGAAAGAAAATTATTAAGRCTTTGTCCTTTGACTGGCAAGTCGTTTATTTTTCCAATTTGGCTTCATCTGAGAAGAGGAAGAGATGCAGATAATGCATCCTTTAATCTCATAAAAAAAAAACCCGTGCGTTTGGCTTTAGGAACCAGGCATGTGTTGAGTAAAAAGAATAAAGACAGAGAAGCGAGGACAACCCACTTTATATTTCATTCCAAAAAAAAAAAAAAAAAAAAAATCACATAAGGAAAGAGAACTGCACTATCAAAGCCTGAATCCATACAGATAGAAGACGACACTATTCAGTAGATCCGCTGTTCAGCTGTAACAAAGCTCCTCTTCCTTAGAGATGAACAATTAATTTACTACTATGAAATTGGCTATAGAGCTTCATTACAAGGCTCTTCAAGAAGCTCAGCTTTTGTTTTCATGTATTTTATTAATTTCGCATGTTAAAATACACTCTGCTATCCCTCTCTGTGATAGGTGGAGGCCACCAAACATTCTGTAAATGGAAGACTATTCACAAATTTAACATCACACTATTAGTTCAAACAGAAGTGTATTACAGTAAATAGTTTTGAGTTTTTATTCAATTATTTCTGTGTTTTTAATGAGGATTAAACTGCTTGTGTTATAGTAGTTTGCTTTTTAGTCAATACCTTCAGGAAAATCAAGATCAGAAAAGCAAAAGCAGCTAAGGAGATAAAAAAGCAGGATGAAGAACTTACTCTATTTGTTCTTACTTACTTTTCCACCATTCCTTTCTGCTTGAGGATGCGATACACTTCTGCAGAAGTCTGTGGTCCTTGCAGTTTCTGACCATTCAGCATTTCTTGCTCCAATTCTTCAATAGACTAAACAACAGAGGAGGAAAAAAAAGGAAGAAAAGGAGAGCTTCAACAGTTTTTATAAATCTGATATCATAATCCAAATGGAAAAAAAAGTGTTACCGAACGGCTTTTTTTTTTTTTTTCTTGTCTCAAAAGCCAAACTGGGGAAAAGTTTGTGCCACTGAGTGAACAAATATAATAGTCTCTCATACTCCTTTTGTAAACAGTCTCCTTCATGTATCCAAATCTCTCAATCAAATCTCTCAGATCTCCCTTTCTTCCCCCCCTCCCCTTTTTTATAAACATCTGTCCTTTTTAAACACCTTTCCATGCATTCTAGCCTTTAGCACTCAAGAATGAGAGGAAAGAGAGGGGTACTCACTAAGTACAGTTGGTGTGTCTCGGATAGCTATACTAACTATGACTCCAACAAACCAGGAGTGCCAGTGCTTGCAACAATGGATTTTACCCAGTGGATAAGGTACCTTTCCAGTTTTAGCAAATGCTTCTGCTACCCGTCGATTCCGGCCACCATAGCATGTTGTGATAAGATCAGCAACTCCACAGCTCTCCAGGAAGGTGGCAGTAGACACTCGTCCTTTGCAAAAAATTCTGGCAAAGGCAATCATCTCCATTAGGCCAAGGCGAATAACAGCAGCTTTGGTATTGTCACCACAGCGAAGGCCATCACAGAACCCAGCTCCTACTGCCACTATATTCTAATGAGAGGAAAAAAAACAAATAGAAAATGAGTCAATTACTGTTTAGAGAATCCCAGAAGATACYAAGAGATAGAGTGCAAGTATCCTTAAGAACTCCATATATAGTTTATGGGATAGAATAATTAAAAAAAAGTCTTACAATATGAAAATATTCCCAAGGATAAAAGCATAGTTAAAGCTCTGGAAGAAGTTGCCCTTCTGGCTGTGGAACTATTATACTTGCCTAAGAGCAGGTTAAACTATATCCAAACAAGGTTTGTCTAGAGATAGCTGATCCTGCCCTGAGGTAGAGATACTGACATCTCAAACCTTCAGTCTTATTTTCTTTGTGATTAAAGCAATACTGACTCTGAGAAATGTTTGTTTACTTTCATGCTAATATGCCGAGGGGCTAAATTCAGCTAAGCTCATAGCATTCATCCCTTCTACATATGCACAAATCCTAGAACAGCAACGCTTAGCAGAGGCTTCCCTTCAGAGGCTTCCCTTGAGGTTCATGACACAGTGAGATCTCTGCTAAGCACGAAAAGGTTCTCTCCACAGACCTGGCTACATCCCTCAACAAAAAAGGGTACTGTTTCTTCATGATCAATGAGCTCATGAAGCTCATTGTCCCTTCTGTGGCTTATGAACATAAAACAAAGATCAGTTGAGAGATTGAGTAAAGTGACTGAAAAAGCTATTCTCTAGCCTGGAAAATAACAAGATAAGCCACCAGAAAGCAAAGATTTTCCACGGTTAGCTTGCCCATCCCCCAAAGAACTACTCCAAAAGAGATGGGACTGTGAAGCCCTGCTAAAGCAGACAAGGAAGCAACAGATGTAGTAACACCTTTCTGCAACAGTAGCAGTAGCAGCCACCTCAACTGAAACCACAGGATAACTGGTATTACCAGCCCCTGGTGCAGAAAAAGAACTGTAACTTGTTGAAGCAACAGCAGCAGCATTTGGAAGCTGCTAATGAAAGCAACAAGACCATTAACAGCTGTTTTTGTTCCGTTTGTTGTATTATGAGACCCAAAGACTGCAGGCAGCTGTAGTGCTGTGAGGCTGTTCATGGCTAGATGACGCTCACTCAAAAATGTGACCAGAGGATGAGTCATTGCTTTTTGAGCAGCTAGCTGAGGTCTAAAGGTGACCCTTGGAAACTGCACTCAGAAATCCAGACATTAGACATGACAGCAGCAAAAGATGATCAGATTTTTAAAGCTGGCACTTTAGATCATCTTGGCTTAAATCTTCACTTCGATGATTCAGGCAAGGTATCTTTACATCAGACACCTCTTCTAGAGCAAAATCTCCAGTATTTTTTCACAGAGTGGTTAGAAAGTTTTCAGGTTAGCTAACCCATTTAACTGGAACTTGCACGTATCTGAAGTCTGAAAGTATTTAGTACTTAGCTAAAAATGAAAACAGCCTTGTTTCTGAACAACCTCCAGACTTCTTCCATGCACAGCACAGGTCAGTGCATGTGCAGTAAGTAGAGATGTGTTTGATTCCTCTGAAGAATACAATTAGCATTTGCCAGCCTTGTGGACTTACTGTTCCTGCCTCTCTGACACTCAGCAGCTCTGGGCAGTTCTAGGTCACTGTCTCTTATTCTGAGGAATAAATGGAAAACAAGAGCGTGTCTGAGGAAACTCAGATTTATGGCAGCCACAGCTTCCAGGAGTACAGCTTGAAAGTTTCCTAGATTTCAGTCCAAAATGTCTTTAGCTGTTTGAGTCACCTTGTGTTCAGAGAAGTAGGATATGCTTACAAGTAAAAGAACTGCATCAAAGATGTCCAACTACATTAACAGTTTTTCCTCCTAAAGTTAAATAACCTGCAAGCCCCAATTTCTGGCTAATTGGTCAAACTGAAGGAGGACAATATTTCATTGTCAACATCTGAAAAAGCCTTTTCTTAAGGCTGCTCAACACCTCCCTTCAATGTTTTCTTTTTAGCTCCTATAACCTGGAGAAGTTTCACTATTTTTTGCTGTAGTAAAAATTTTATTTTGCTGTAGCTTTCCAATATTAGAAGATTGTAAACTAAATTCATTCACATATTTTAGAATGAATTTGGGAAAGATATATAGACTAAAATACAAATTCTAATTTAGAGCTTGATTCTTTTTGTAGAAAATAGGCAGGGGGGAATTAATTATAGGTTTGATTTGGTCACATTATGGGAAGATGGGTAAAAGGTTTTCAGAAGCTTACATGTTCCCATAGACCAAATTTTAAGATTTATTACTCTAGACTAGTCAGAAGATATGAACCTCCTGCATGAAAATCAGTGAATGCTTCTTCCAAGATTAACTGATCATAGCTCCTTCTAGCATTAAAACAAATACAAACAATTAGAAAATATAAGTTTTCAACAACTGTTTTTTTTTTTTTTTAAAAAAAAGCCCTCACCCTCAGATGATGGGTTCTACATCCCTTTCTGCTTCAATCTCCAAACCAGAAACAAAAATATAGCAAACTTTAGCCTAGCTGAATGTCTCGGTCCATTACAACTAAATGATGTTCATTTAATGTTATCAGGAGTTTAAAGCAGAAGTTCAATATTAACACCACCTCTGATTTAAAGCACAAGTAACATCTTCCTCATCACAATATATTTCAAAACATTTCTCAAGGGACAACAATATCTGTGTTTCCATTTTACACAGAAGGAAAACAGAGACATAAAAGGAAAGTGGTAGAGCTAGGAACAGCAGAGTATCCTGTTTTTCTTGATACCCCACTATACCTCACCACCTACCCAGGATTAATAAGGTCAAAACAAATTTTTAGAGACTCCTGCTGTCACAACAAGAATGATCCTTTTCATATTGTTGACATTAATAACTCCACTTAGCCTATTGCTGAGGATGAATTTAATTATTTAAAAGATGTCAGCTTCAAGTACCATCTGCCATCTATAATATTTAATCAGTATTCCTATTAAAGTGAAGTAAAAATATCCTGAACACTGCCATTGCCAAAGCCTACATTTGTAGTTACAAGAGTTCCTGCATATGCAATGAGTACACATTTGTGCAAGAGAAGAGTCAAATGCTGACTATATTGGCATATACAGCATGGGGAGGGGAGCATGGCGGGCCTGATAAGCAAGGGTGACTGTAGTCTACAAACAAGCTTGTTTTTATAAAGGTTCAAAAATACTATCACAACAACCCCCCAAAAATGGCATCTCAGTGTTCCTTTTGGCCTGGGAGATTAAGAGCACTCAAAACCACTTTACACTTGAGTGAATACATTTCCCCATCATGGCATCAACAGCCTTTTATATTAGAGTATGCATCCTGCAAGCAAGAGGCAAAGGAGTCATATTTATATTACAAGTGTTTTTAAACTATTAAGACACTTTGCAGAACATCAGATTCTCCAGCAGGTCTAGTATTCAGACACAAGTGCTAGTCTCAGTACTAATTATTCCAGAGCTAGGACAGAATTCAGTTATTTTATTGCTGAGGTATTGAAGCTAAACTTCAGAAAAGCAATGTTGACGCCAGGCAGTACCCAGAGTATGCTTCAGAGCAAACAAGAAAAATTGTCTTCTCCTTGCAGATGACCTGGTATAAGCATGCCAGAGGTCAAAAATGCAATGTCAGTTGATGACAGTAGGCACCAAGACAGCAGACTCTGCTGACAGATTCTCCCACATTCAGTCAGTGCTCAAGAAAATCATTTCCAACTTATAGTCCTACTCAGCTTACAACAATAAGTTTGTGGAGCAGTCATGCAGACAGCTTCAGAGGCTATTTCTCAGGCAACTCTCATCTCTCCGTAATTAAATGGATCAGAGAACCAAGCAGAGATGTTCATTCACCTGAGACATTCAGCCTTCCCTGAGGTAGAGACACAGCTCAGCACAGCCTGTTTTCTCTCCTGCTTACAACAGGAATTTGGAGGAGCTCACTTCCACCATAGTTGAGAGAGGTCAAACTGAGACTCAGCAAATCAAAGACTATCAGCAGAACTGTCAGTGAAGTTCAGCATAAATTGTTTGCCTGCTCCTGACAAACTTGAACATGAATAATGGATTGCCTTACCACTTCATCTCAGAAAACAGTAATTACCACAATCAACTTCTCTTCTACAATAGCTGGACTGACTATCCAACAACGACTGCCATAAACRCACTTTGTAGGACTACCTCTGTAAATAATAATGTTGCGTTATATAACCTGATAAACAATAAAACCATAGTTACACTTCTCACTTTGCTGCTTAAAGTTAAGCTGGAGCCACAAGATTTAGAGATGGGCCTGAAGCTCGCTGCTGGGAAAGGCAACCACAGCAGCTGCTCTTCTCCTTCATGCAGTAACTTTCACCTCTGTCTTGATCCTTGAATGTTGCCACTGAGGGCTTTTAACTTTCCGCAGCCCTCAACAAATACATCAGGTAGTTGGAGCCTGGCCATTATGCCACACTGCAAAATTAGGTTTTCATTCCTCCCTTCTTCACACTCACCCGTAACACAGCTATGCTGGGTAAATGATTCCAGTAAAGTTTACACATAYGAAATCAGCTGCACTGAAACTGTCACTCAAGTGTATGTCGAGGTTCACACACCAGTTAAGTCTTGCCTCCTATCTATGCTGTTTGATTGCAAGTCCGCATTCAGACACAAAACTAAGAACTCCTTAGACACTTCAAATTTGTGTCTGTGCTACTCTGTTGTACCACACCCGTAAGGACTCAGGAGCATATCTATAGATGAGCTAGGCATACAGCTCTTACAGTAGTGTCTTGACCATTGAACACTTCCTAGGAAGGCCCCAACATCGGCAAATGGCAGCTGGAATTCATATGCAGCCTCAGGTCAAGCTGCCTGTAGAGCCATTTGGCCACCTTGAAGCTGAGCTATCCAAATTTGAAGTTTGGATATTCTGATCTCAACCCTTGAAAAAAGTCAAAAAAAAAAGAAAAAGAAAGAAAAAAGAATGCAAAACGTGCTTCAGTCCTCAAAAGAAAATTCCCTGATAGAGAAGAATATGCCAAGCACGTTTTGTTCCTGCAGCCAACAAGTTACTGTAGACAGCTGTTCTCCCTCCCCAATACCATCAGACTGTGTAAAATGACTGCCATTCCCTATTCAGCCACTCTCTGAGCTGATGCAAGACTGTAGTTTCAGTGTATTGAACTATGGAAATCAGAACATCTCCATTAGCCCATTGTCAGAAAAAATAAATACAGCAAATGAAGCGGATTTTCAGAATATACGTATCTCTGAATAGCAATAAAGTACAAGTTCTTTCATGATCACTCGGCTGCTATATCTATTATTGTACTCTGAATTTAAATATGCTTCAAAAAACAGAATTTCAAGCCTAAAATTATCACTAGCAATAGGAAAAGCAGTGCTCAGAACACCCTCTGTTACTCTTCTGTTCTCCCCTTTCTTCCCTTCAAACCTTTAGGTAATCATCCACATTGCAAATTCTCCCTGCTTAGAGAGGCTTGCAGAAATAGTGAAAGCCGTAAGACTTTTAACAAACACTATTCTGTTATTTCTGGCATAATAGACAAGTCTCATTTTCCCAAGCTGATATTTACTGAAAATGCAAAATCTGGAAGAATATACTGTTTCTCATAACATTAATATTTTTCATAGAACACTATTTTTCCTCAGCAAGTTTGCTGATGATACCAAGCTGGCAGGAGTGGCTGAGACACCWGAGGGCTGTGCWGCCATTCAGAGAGACCTGGACAGGCTGGAGAGCTGGGTGGAGAGGAAACTCATGAGGTTCAACAAGGGCAAGTGCAGGATCCTGCACCTAGGGAAAAATAACCCTAGGSACCAATACAGGCTGGGGGCTGACCTGCTGGGGAGCAGCTCTGCAGAGAAGGACCTGGGAGTGCTGGTGGCTGATAGGTTGACCATGAGCCAGCAATGTGCACCTGTGGCCAACAAGGCTAATGGTGTCCTGGGGTGCATGGGGAAGAGTGTTGCCAGCAGGTGGAGGGAGGTGATCCTGCCCCTCTACTCAGCCCTGGGGAGGCCTCATCTTGAGTACTGTGWCCAGTTCTGGGCTCCCCAATACGAGAGAGATGTGGAGCTAGTGGAGAGAGTCCAGCATAGGACTACAAAGATGATCAGAGGGCTGGAGCATMTGCCAGAGAGCTGGGCCTGTTTAGCCTGGAGAAGAGAAGGCTGAGGGGGGGATCTTATCAATGTCTGTAAGTACCTGAAGGGAAGGTGTCAAGGGGATGGGGACAAACTCTATTCAGTTGTCCCGTGTGACAGGACAAGAGGCAGTGGGCAGAAACTGAAGCACAGGAAGTTCCGCCTGAACGTGAGGGGGGAATTTCTTCCCTGCAAGAGTGACAGAGCACTGGCACAGGTTGCCCAGAGAGGTTGTGGAGTCTCCTTCTCTGGAGATCTTCAAGGCCCACCTGGATGCAACCCTGTCTAACATGCTCTAGGTAACCCTGCTGAGCAGGGAGGTTGGCCTAGATGATCTCCAGAGGTCTCCAACCTTACCGATTCTATGATTCTACGATTCTATTTTGCATTCTTTAAATATGAATATAGGAGTTGCTTTTACTATTTCTGTATTCAAAAAAAAAGTCTGAACTGGGACATGTGCCTGCTCCCACTGTTCTAAAATGCAGTCTGCAGTGATGCTACAGACGGTTTGAACTGGCAGTGCTATAGAAATTAATGTCAGAAGCTCTTTTTGTACCTGTCTTTTCAGATTACACAATGTTGTCCTCTCTTGAAATAGAAACTTCCTCCTTTCAGCAAATTAAATACCACTATACTTTGCCATTTTTCATGAAGTAACTTTCCAGTTTTCATAAAGTAACTGTCAGCTGATGGAAGCTACACTTGGGAATTCCCCCTAAAAACGATCACATGAAAATATGCTTATTTTCTTCCCCACATTTTTGTTACAAAGATTACATGAATATCACATAAAAGGCAACAAGCACACGAAATGCTTGTTGTTACCATTAATAAATAATTCTTCTGCTAATAGGCATGTATAGCTTGTAAGAAAAAAAAAGCTCATATTTATGTTTGTATTATTTACATTTGAGCTTTGTATAGGCAATAATTAAAAAAAAAAGACTCATTTAATTTTAGCTTCTCATGAACGGTATACATGTTCCCAACGCATTAATAAAATTCAGCAATGTTTGAGTTAAAAACAGTTCAGGGAAACCTTTACAAACTGTCATCACAAGATTTAAGATAAACTAGAAAGGGTTTTAAATGAAGAGTTACTCCAAAAATTTAAGATTCTGATAAAACCCCCAGAGATTAAGGAGTTGTATGTTTGAAAAAAAATCATGCATGACTGATCTATGCCAATTTATACCAGTTCATGCCTTTTAATGAAGGAAGAAATCCACAGTTGCTTTACACAAGCTACTTTATTTTTAATTCACCTTTTTCTTTAGACTCAGACTATGTGGTTTTTTGGAAGCCTCAACTCAGTTAACAAAATACAATGCAATCAATCCCAAATGCCAAGAGCATATAGAATAAATATGGGTTTTTTAGAAAGCTCAACTAGACAGTACTGTCTGCAAGTAGCAAGAYGAATAACGAAGTAGGAGAAAGGAACAAAATAGGGCTACAAAGAATATACACAAATTTGACCTTCCAACCTTTCTAGAACCAGAAGAACAATTTATCTGGAATTCTCTTGCCTGTCTCAGACCTTTACAGTAGAGTTTGCATGTCTGCTGACTCACTTCTGAGTTTGACAGGCATACTCATCTCCGCTTCAACAGTCTAACTCTATAGGCAGGAGATTTCTCTGGGAAGAACATTTGTCTGGCACAAAACTCCTCTGTCATACAAGAAGTTAAGCTAGTCAGAAAGCATCAGTCTGAGCAGATTTTGAAGAAAAATAAGTCTGCAAAGTTATCTGACTAATCCTGTAGGTCTATATACAAGAATTTATTTCCTGCTGACCTCCTACATCACCACTGCAGTATTTTCAAGCAATAGCTACAGAGCCAAATTATGAGCTCCATAGTCTTGAATATAAATAAAATAACTCCAAAACACATTACACCAAYGTACAGTTCACTAGCCCAGATCACAGGCCCATGATCTCCTTTTACTCAGGACTTCCAGTGTGACAATTCTCAATACAAAACTATTCGGAAAAACAGTAAGCTAAAATTTAGGTTCTCTGTCAGTCTACTTCTCACTGATGAACAGGAACACAAATCAGAATCTCTTAGGTTAAAGGCATCACTCATTAGCTCAGGAGTTTTGCAAGTGATTAGTGCAACTTCCACCTAACTTCAACAAAGAAAACAAAGCAATGCAAAAAAAAAAAAAAAAAAAAAAAAATATAAAAAAGCAAACCATATTATCTACTGTACCACTACATCCATCAAAAAAGGTTTCCAACATAGATATCAAATAATGTGAACTACAGTACTATTGGCCAAAGTCCCAAGCTACTAACACTTTCTATTCACAAATGACCTATAAACTAACCTGAAGAAAATATCAGTAAGATTGTTTAAGCTAGGCTTCACTTCCTGCCAGCATCAATTTTGTTAAGGAAAAGAAGTCCAGATGTTTAACTCTCTGAAATAACTTTTTTTCCTCCAAGTCATTTCTGAACATGGTTATCCACATGAACCTTATGCAGTATGTATCTGCAAAATATAACAGTTGTCACGTCAATAAGTCAATGAATAAGGAAATAAACTGGTTAACAGACACAAAAGATTAATACTAACTTCTTTCTCAGTGTTCTTTTGTAAACACACTCTTGCATAATGAAAAAGGAAAAATGCCATTTTCCTTTGGGGACTAAAATGGATTTAGAAAAATTTTGACCACTTGAAACAACAGAAATGTTTGTTTTATGACTGCTTGCAAGCTAAAGTAAAAGATGTAGGACTATAACTTAGGATGCTGTGAGACACGACTCGAAATGCCAGCTCTCAGAACATGCTGCTCTCCAACTTCACCTCTGGTTCCTTCACAATTTTATTTCATATATTATATAAAATATAATAAACATAACCCTATAGATAAAAATACCTGCTTATTTCTATGAGGATCACTGTTCTATCTGTGTACAAAACCACACCCTGTTTAATCTTACCTTCAGAGCACCACAAAGCTCAACGGTATCTGCATCATCTACTACAGTTATTCGGAAGTTCGGAGTCTGCAGCAGTTCTTTGAAGAGAAGGCCATTCTCTAAGATTTTGCTGCCTGTTTAGAAAGAGAAAGGAAGAATAAAAAAAAGTCAATGAATAATCTGAGTATTATTTTGGCTTCTTTTGCAATTCAGAATACTTGAAAGCAGAGCTAAGGTTGTTCTATTTTTACCCTAAACAGATTCCCTTGTTTTAAGTGATTAGGGGTGTGTCTACATCACACTGAAAATCTCTGACTGAGTTATTGTGGACTTCTTCATAATTCATTGTCTGCTCATTAATTCTCTATACTCTCCCTGCTCTTTAAATCTTTCTTTCAATTTTAAAAAATTGTTAATAATAAAACAAAGCTGAGTTAAAAATACAACAGGCACAATTCTACCAATTATTTTTAAGGTCAGCGTTCAAGAGAAAAACCTACTGCTAAACACAAGTCAAACATACTTTATTAACTGAGCATGCTGACACTGGCAGATAAGTTTCTGTGTATGACAATTCAACCAGCAAAAGCTGTTGATGAGATGTTACATAGCTAAAAATTCACAAAAATRAAAAAAAAATCCAACGTTGAGACAGTAACATTAACTCTCTGCTATTATGCATAATTATATGTGTGTGTATGTGCATGCTTATCTAGACACTATGAGACCCAAGACTAGGCACATGCAGGTGTGCAGATCAACACAGGAGTAAAACTATGCCTAGGATTTGGGAGAACAAGTTATTTTGAGAACGTAAAAAGGATTTAAAAAAAAGAGCAAGACATACAGAACACACAGAAAGATACTATCTATGACCAGAGCACTTGAGCTGGAATAATAAGCATTTATCTATAATAAATGAAATAATAATCATTTATTTATATTAAGCACCCAAGAAAAATCTTAAGCATAGCATTAAAAAAGAACAGTTTATTATCTGGAGAATGAGAAAAAGCATTTTTAGTATTTTACCTACTAAGGTCACAACAACCCTAGCAAGACTATAAAATTGCACTCTTCCCTCTCCCTCTGTTCCCAGTACTCTCCTAGTAATTTTGGAAGTGTAAACATTCTAGGAAATTCAACGTTAAAAAAKAAGGAAAACCCCTCCCCCCATTTCTGATAACAGCTGATTAATGTTGAAAAATGAAGTTTGCGCTACTGGATATGCAATTCTGAGGACAAGASCATATTTTAAACATTTCAATTACTCGGAATATTACCTATTGTGGTTTCACAGAATTTCTCTGCTGCCACCTCATTGGCAATGTTGGCTCCCATCAGCACACTGATGTCGATTTCCACCTTCTCTCGAATAATGTCAGAGATCAGTCTGAGTCCCTCTGGGCCTTCATCTATTCCCTGCAGCCAACATTGAAGTGAATTACTAAAAAAAAGGCATTAAACATAGTATAGAAGAAGAGCACAACTTTTTGCCCACAGATAGGAGCTACAACAAGGTCTATTCAGACAGAGACTAAAGGCGACGGACTTGTTAGCAGAAAGACAAATAAGTTCTGTGGCATGCTTCTGCTACTGCTGTGACCTCTTTAAGATGCATTCTTACAGGATATGAGGCAGCACTTCAAGAATAAGGAATAAACTAACAAAATCTAGATGATGGCAACAGACTTTATGCTGTGTTCAATAAAAACGTTGACTTTAAAAAAATGACGAATATTTAGCTCTGTTGTTCAGAATCTCAGTTGGTTGTAATCAGTGTGCGCCTGCTAAAACCAGTGAAGAATCACTGAAATACCAATTGTGAATCAGCCCTGCACTTGGATCTGAAGTTGGACCAAAACTCACCAGATGCCATCCTGATTACTATTTTTTTTGCAAAGAGGAATTTGAATTGAAATGTCAGAGAGATTCCCTCATGTTAAACCAACAACTTACTAGTTGAAAGACAATTTAATCATCTTGAAGAATACTAGAAGTTGAACAACAGTTCACAAATACATAGCTGAATAACTGAGAATACTTTCATGTATAATTGAGAATACTTTCATGTCTAAGTACATTTTTAATCTATACTTATAAAGCACCCTTTATAGAAGGTGAAAGTAGGGGCAGAAATAAGACCTTAGAAAAGCTCCCCCCCAGAGATTAATGCTGGAACAGACACACTCCAGTGCTCTGAACTGCCTGGATCAAAGACTCCAAAAGAGGCCACTTCCTTCTCACAAAACTCTTTCTCCCACTCAGATAAATGCAGATTTCTTCTGTGCTTTGAAACCAAGGGGAAGGCAGACAGGAAAGGAGGCACAAGGTACTTAAATGGTCTCACTTTCCCAAAATGTGGCTTGTATAACCTACATAGTAGTATTGGCAATGTTTATGAGGAGGGAAAAATATGGTAATTTCAAACTAAATTATACAACTTAAAGGCAAAAAAGGCAGTGTGATCCACTACTACTTYGAGATATATACACATATATATGTACATACAYGCATACACATATATATTTAATCAAACGACATTTCAGGCAGCATTTTGCRGTGCACTCCTTAAAGATGCCACTCCTTAAATAACATGGTGCAAGAAACACACAGAAATGCCTGTATAAAATCAAACGTTTAAAATACAAACAAGAGTGGCTTCATTTCTGCATTATTTTTCAATYTACAGTTCTTAATGCACAACTCTGCCTTCTCATCTTTTATGACTCATACAGAAAAAATCTGATAACAAGCAGATATATATGTCATATTTTTCCCTAACAGTGCCAAAGATAACCCCACAAAACAATTTAAGGCCCCTTGCCCATCCTTCTAAGCAGGCAATTAATAAACAAAAAACACATACCCATTGGGAACAATTCCCAACATGTGACTACATACACCTCAATTATTCATCTAAGTGAAAGATCAGAGATGCTTGGGTGCCAAATTCAGCTCTGCTATGAAACAGATGCAACTTCTGACAAATTCAAAGGGCAGCTGCACCTGTTTCTTCCAGAATCAAATCCAATACCGGATGACAGATGACAGAAGAAAAATAAATGAAAATCAAGGCTCCAATATGGGAATTTCTACTGGGTAGCAATGCTCCCCAGGCAATGTAAGTTCAGTTCAGTGGTCTTAGCACYTGAGTCCTAAAATGCCTGCCAGAGTGATCCCACGAGCCTGCGTGCAGGTAGATGGAAATGAGATCAGCATTGAGGCTGTCTGAAGTGTATTTTGAGYGACAACCACCTCGCCTGAGTCCCGTGCTCTCTACTGTACTGCACTGTAAGCTGCATGCAAGTCAGATGCCATTCTCCTCCCACAACAAGTGATTTGTTAGGTTTTGACAGATACCAGCGATCAGAACATATGTAAAGTAACATAACTGCAAATGTTTCAATGGAAGCACAGATTAACCAGAAGACAAGTGTCTTTATTTGCCAGAGACTCAGTTTTCAGATATTAGGCTCTGCTTGAAGATTTGATTGTTAAAAAGAGGACTAAAAGAGTACATACTGCTAATTCTCCGAGCCAGTACATCTAATTTAGAAAGCAGAGAAACAAAGRTCCCACTAATGACATTTTCAGAAAAGAACTGCACTTTAACTGCCWAAGTTAACACATGCCACTTTAACAGTTTTAGGGCCAAGCATAATAAGATAGAGATCACTAAAAGCGTGACGAAAAAAGCATGCATAGAAAAGCTCCAAGAATATGGGGTAGAATGCATTCCTGCCTCTATTACTTGAGTTTCATTGTTCCGCTCAATCTCTGCCTTTTCATCTTAAATTATACATACACAGTTACGCAATATACTTGCATAAATGATACATATGCAATTAAATGATAATTAAATGATACATATGCAATTATAAAAATTGACAACACGTACTCTACATTCTCCTGCAAAGAAATTAAAAGACTTTGCATCATTTCCTTCCAAAGACCACCTACTGATGCAGACATGCAACATGACAGTGGGAAGCTGCCTAGTAATCAGTTCTGCTTTGCATGGCAGGTGTCACTAYACTCTTATTTTAATTACAGTGGACTGAGTTATTATTATTATTATTAAAGGTAAATCTCTCCCCCCACCCCATCTTCTAAATGTAACTCATTAATCAAGACTCCATTAAAACACCATAAGCAGTACTCCTAAAGGAATACTGGCTCAGTTCTGATTTCAGTTATGGTGATAAAAGTCCTCRTTTACTCTATCGATTTCATTAAAGGATCATACCTAGGATTAGAAACAKGAAAATATAGCTCACGTTTAGGAAATTAAGGAAGAAGAAAATTTATCTTGAGCTTATAGAAGAGAGAGGCATAAACTGGCAACTTCAAAAGCAATAAATACTTTGACATTTAAGGTCATCCAGGACAGATGTATTGCTTTGACGCTACGCATTCAAGCTCTTTCARCTCTGCTTTATTTTATCCTTCCACCATAGGAAAAGCTTTTCCACAAAATGCAGCAACTACACTAGGGCAACATTACCTTTTCATRTATCTCAGTACTACATCAGGTTAGCACAGACAAAACACAGCACAGCTTCTATGAGCTTAGCTAGCCAAACTAAAGAGACAAGMTTGCAGTCAGGAGCAATAAGGGTTTTTTCTTTATTTTTAACACATATGTGTAAATGGATCATTTGCCAGAAAARACAACAGACAAGGAAATGTGTGCTGAAAAAAATAAATGGCCTGTGTATAAATGTACTCTCAACTATGTACAAAACAACAAGGAAGAAGTGTCTTCTGAACCTCCTGGGGATAGCTTATCCTTTGTGGCTAAGCACACAAGGGGCAAAGGGGAGAGAAACACACCCACATTTAAGAATTCTCTTGCCACCAAAACTACGAAAGCCCCTGGTAAAACACCTACCCGTATTTCCTACACCTCTGACCCCTCCTAGTTCTCATGCTTAAACTGGTTTATCCTTTTGGATTGTGCTGAACAGTCTCTCTTGTTACAACATAATCTTTGACACAAACAAGAACACTATCATCTCAGTCACATGAGATGCTCTCAGCAGTTCTTAAAATGATCAGCTCCGTGTGTGGGATGTGCATTAACAACCAGGCCATTRTGCTTGTGCTCTGCTCTCCACCTAACGATGCCTTTGGAAACAAGTAAAAGAYTAGAAAAGTTGGTGGTGCAAAACATATTCCTTCCTCCTTTCCTTTTAACGGAAGCCTTGCGAACAGCCTCATTTTCCTCCTTCTGCAACCACCTACCTAAAATAAAACACTGCATAACAATCCACTAATGGTTGAGAAATTCCAGTCATATTTTKGGGAAGGTTTAACGGAATAATCAAGTGAATGACACAAAGAGACTTTTCCTCTCAAATTCTAAGTCATCTCTTTTTAGAAGATTCTACAATACCTTCTCAGTATTAACATACAGCATTTATTATACCTTTATGAGAGTTATACCAAGAGCTTTCTTGGGTATTCGTCCCGTGATTTCATCGCAGATCTTATGAATGAATTGATGAGGAATGACAAAGACCAGCAAGTCTGCATCCTGTACAGCTTCTTTAAGGTTTGGGACAGCAAYCTGTATAGTTATGGAAGAGAAAGGTCACATAATTATTTTAAATTACTATTATTCACATGTGTTGTCAAATACGTAAAAGCACATTCTGGTCTTATACACAGCGCTACAAGTAACTGTGCTTCAGCGTTGAAAACAAGTACAAACATAATCTTCGCACAAAAKCAAAAGAATTGAAGCTTTCAAACCAGCCTCTTTAGGCCTTGAAAGGGGCATCTTTAGAGCCTCCTGTATTGTTAGTGCAAAGAAATGCATAAGTAAGGGAAGGAATTTAAAATAARAAATTCTCAAGAATCAAAACTCAAAATGCTCCTTATCATTCAAACACATATTCTGAGTTAGAAAATATAAAATAAGAAGCTTCCTTCTCTTTGACAAAATACTCTCAATTTTGAAACACTATTGCATGCTGAAGAGTACCTTCYTTACTTAGTTCCTGGTACACTCAGATTTCTTATCTGAGAGATCTCCTTCTACACCTGCTAGTTTATACTTTCTTTCCGTGTACTCATATTTGGTCAACCCTTCAAAAAGGTGACCTAYTTCCAAATCACCTGCCAGACTCCAATTTTTCTAATATGTGACGAACATCTTAAAATAAGTCAAGTTTAAATTCTAGCAATAAGCTCAACTACTGAGGAAGAGAACTGACATGAATAARTCATGAACAGCAGAAACTATGGGATGTCAGCTTTATCACTACAGGCAAAATTTCACTCCATGGAAATTCATGCTTTTCCKGCCCAGAATTTCCTACTGAATTGTAAGTCGCTGCAGTCTCTGCCTATAATGCTTTTGGGGCAAGATTCACCACTACCCACTCATCATTCCATTACACCAACACAAAGTGGATGTGGTCCTATCACTCTGCCCTGGCACAGTTAGAAACATGCTCGCCTAATTGACTGTGCGTGAGAAAAGGCAACCAAGATACAGACAAATTGTATATAAGCTTGAGTTCCTTTGCTCTTGCTCTCATCCTGCAGCACTTTTTAAAGTATTTGAAGCTTCCTCAATCCTAGTTGACCAGTCTGCAACATTCCAAAGTYGAGGCCAAATTTTTATATCTGGCAYGGTCAGAGCCATTAATCTCTCCCTCGTTTTCATGTTTACCTCCAAATACAGGAAATGTAGTAACATAAAGATAACGGCTAGGCAAAAATAGATTATAATATGTTGAACATACCTACATTAGTAATTTTACTTGTTCCAAACTTTGATGCCAACAGTAAAATAGCATACAGTTTGAAATATTATAGAACCTAAAGATGTGAGCAAAATTCCCTCTGCTCCGTAACCAGATCAAATTTAGCTTTTGAGCCTTACCACATTATCTGGCAGCTTGTATCCAGGGAGATATTTTACATTTTCATGTTCATTATTTATGATATCTGTCAGTTTCCTCCCATTAATATTCTCCTCAAACACCCACATCTTCACCGTAGAAGCAAACTTCTGCAATTTTTTTACATTATTACCTATTATTTTGGCAACCGCAGAACCCCTGCAGAAAAGAAAACAAAAATATATATTCTAAAAAAATTATAATTTTGTTCTAGAAGAAATTGTCTTTAAGATAAACAGAAATCCACAGGTTATTGGACCAACTACTACTTAGCTTTTCTGATCTAGTAAAAAGAGTGGAAAAAACACACCAGTTATTCACACCTGCTGCTTCCTCTTGAATAAACAAATAAAATAAAATAACAAAGAATACATTGGACTGAAGCATTTACTGAAAACCTCCTTACTTATTTTGTTTGCTTTACCGGCTATCCTGTGAGTATTTGGGTAATTTTATTTGCACAAATGAAACGGATATCTTGAATGCAGTAGTAAAAGTTAGATATTATTATTTAATTCTTAACTCTAAATCTAATTTTTAAAAATTGATTATTTTCACCTTTAACAAAGAGGAAGTATTCTTCGCTAAKAAGCCTAAAGCATCAATTTCTACAGAACACTGATAGGCACACAAAGCCTGGAAGCATTTATAGCTTGCACAAATTGTATGTATGATCATGTTGCCACGCTCACAATATTTAAGTGTTGCAATGGCATCCTCTGAATTCACAGGCAGACAATGCCATCACTGATAGCCTCATTTTGTCCCTAAGAACAGTACAGTGAAGCTTGTAGGATTGTTATCAGTTTTATTTGTACTACTCAAAATCTCTAAGCAACAGTGAAATTACTCAGAATTACTTCAGAATTACTGAAGCTACACAAAGWGGGATAAATGCAACTTTCCATTTCAGTAGCCTGGATGCTATAGACAAGAAAAAGACACAATTTAATAAAGCCTATTAATCTAACTTCCTTTCCTTGGATCAGAAAAAGACTTCATAATTACTGATGATCTCCTAAGCAGACCAAAAAGATTAAAAAGAGATAAAGACAGGTAGAGTCACTGACCAGAGGTTTACCCATTTCTGCATATTCCCTCACTTCTCCCTGCCATCACAACTTTTGATACTGTGACTTTCTAGTACTTGGTATGTTAAGAGCAGGAGGGAAAAATGCTGCACACTTTATTACAAGGTAAGAGAGCTTTAACTTTACAAATATAGTTATACACAGAACACKCCTCTAAATTTATTAAGGACGTTGYTTGTAACAWACCCATGGCTGGCAAGTAAACCAAGTAARTTCATTGTRCCCTGGGAGCTTTTCATATGGCACAACTCATTGTGCTATATTAAAAATTGTGCAATCGTAAGACTTTCTAAGGTTACTTTCCAARTAGTGGCAGAAAAATGTGTGGTATCTGAAGTAGATCTTCAGCTAAACCATTAAAACAGCATGTCTTAGAAGACTAGAATTTATTCTGCYAAATAAATGACATCTGGAATCATTTACTCAGATTTCTGGCCCATCTTGCAGYATACTGCTGATACACCACAAGGCAAAAGAACTGGAGTTCTTGCCAGCTTAGTTCTAGCAGTAACACTTCCAGTGTGACCTGGATTGTAATACTCGGTGCCTGAAGCAACAAGAGAAAAAACACCATAACATTTCCTCATAAACCTTAATTAACCCTAACATGCTCCACGTGAAAGTAAATGCCATTCAAGTCATGCAACAAGGTAGTTCCATGCCAAACAGCTGTTCTTTTTCTTGCTGCACGTATGTCCCAGTACAATTGCATATATATACTTAACACTCTGTTGGAGAACTGTATTTGAATCTCACTGAGCATCTCACTGAGCAAGAGAACACACTTTGCCTCCTGCCTTTCACTGTTCACCAACTACTATTCATCTACACCAGCTGTATCAGCGTATCACCATTGGTCTGCTTTCCCCTCATCACTTTAAAAGCGAAACACAAGCYGCAGAAACTCCTTAACTCACTGTGATACCAGCATCAGTGCAGCCAATAACATATACGTGCAACCAGCACCATAACTATGGCCCTGCCACTTTTTCCTTTAAAAATCACCTCAGCTAAGCTATAAACTTTACCCCTCACTCTTCTCTAGCAGGTTCCTAACCCTGTGAATCGCTCTGTCCCAGTAACTTCCTCTCTCTTCCCAAACTCTATAGTTCARGTTGAACAATCAGATTAAGGACAGGTTCTAGCAAAACATACAGGTACAGAAACTGGTCATGCACTCCTTGTTAACTTGTCATGAAAATATTTTCAGAAGAACAGGCTATGGTACATATGGGAGCCAATGCATGCAGTGTTTAACCTGATCYAGGCACTGCTTGCATACCCTGAGGCTTCACGGCATATCCCTGAAGTATACTCTCTTCATGCTGAGGAAGATTTTAATACAATCACATCCACCAGATGAGCTACTACAGATGGATAAGGAGAGCAAAAAAGCACAGCTCCTGCTCTTTTGTGACTTCTGAGCCATCTGTCCTGTCCTGTGATTTTCCAYGAGGTGTTAACAGACCCCTGCCAAGTTAGTTCATTGTTAAGGTGACCTTCCCCCTAGCAAACTGACCAAACAAGTTTGACTGGAGGTAGCTTATCATATGAAAAGATTAGCACAACCATTCCAAATTGTCCTTGTCCTGCCAAGTTCCCTTAGCAAGTTTTTTTGTTTGTTTGTTTGTTTTTGTTTTTGTTGTCTAGGATAGAGGTTAAAGRGCTACAAGAAAGCAAAGACACTGGCACTTGTGGAACAGACTTGTCTTCTCACACAGAACATGAGACTYTTGTGGAGAACACAGTCTCCAAACAGTTAAATACACAAAGTCCCACTCAGTTCAACTATTTACATGCTTACCACTCAGGCATCACCAGTTGTACCCCTGAAATTCAGGCTTCAAAAATATATWACCCCAAATTACCAATTATAAGATGCATGTAAGTGCTTCAACTTCCTTCTTATTCCATGCTTTTGAATCTTAAAGGCTTCCGCTTTAGGACTGCAGGCCCCAGCTGGGCAAGACACTTATGCGCACAGATAAACACTTAAGWTAACAAAGTCCTATTTAGTTCAATGGTTACATACATTCTTGAATCAGACTGCTTTCCAGTCAGGGTCTGGTGTCTGTCATCCCCTGGACTTGGAGAGGGGAAAAAAAAAAAAACCCACCTGCCTCTCCAAGAGTTGTTTTCAGAAACATTCATGGAGAACAGGGGCAGGGAAAGCTGTTATACATCAAATCATTGCTATCTGAAATTTATTACTTTTTTTTCTTCCTTCCTGCCACGTACATTTTGCCACACTGCTATCAAATATGAAATCAATTATCAGTTATTTAAAGAAATTTATCCCAAAGAGAAAAGAAAAAGGCTAGTGCCCAGTATCACAGTATTACAGATATGGGCATTTTGTCATCCAGATATCCACCCCACTAGACAGGAGCTTTTCTTGTTATAAAACTGTTCCAGTGAAGTAAAAACAAAACACATATGTGCATGGTTACGGCTAGTAGGTAACCTCCATGAATCTTCCTGGTTCTGGCAAGCTAGTTTCACGGCAGCTCAACTATAAACGCAGTTAAACTATCCGTAGAACTTTTTGCTAGATTTCAAATATGGAAGAATGACATCAATACTCCTGAAAGACCAACAGGCCTAACTACATAACTTCCTTTTCACATATATTGCAATGCACTGTATCTCCCAGTTCACCTTACAAGCTACAGCAAGAGCCATAGCACTGAAACGATGCCAGCCATTCCTTCAACAAGCCATCAGGAAGAAAAGCATAACTCTGCAGTTGCTGGCTTCCTGAAGTACGCAAAATAGCACCAAAGGCCAGCTGCTCTTAGTACACATCAAATCTAAGATCACTTTGACAAAAGACTGTGAAGTTTTGTTTAACAACCTGTAGTACCTTGCTCTTGGAACACCAAACTCCCCTAATGTTAGACTGAATGTATAACACATGTCTACCTTATAAAACACAACATTAACAAAAATAATACACGCTTAGCATTAGCAATTAAAGTGACAAACTGTGAAGATACATTTACTTAACTTACACCTTGTAAATAAAGAACCAATGCAATAATTAATGGAGAAGTGAACAAAATAGAAAAATAATGAATTGAGAAAGYGGGACAAAGGAGGATTATGAATGCAGCACTGCTCTTAGGAAAATGATTAGGAAAACTATTGCTTTCAATGGACACAACAGTGAGACCATAAATGTATTTAAGTCTAATTATAAGCCAGTGTTAGAATAAAAATAAAACCTTGTCTCAAGCCTTCAGTATGCCTCAATATAATCTACTGAAAAAGAAGAGGTATTTTGAATTAGTGCCTTGCTGCTCTTCTGGGAAAATAGGTACTACAAGAAAAAACAAAATAAAACACAACACTAAATCACACATTTGCATTTCACTTTTGGACGGTGGTGGGCTTTGTCAACAAGCCCTAGGGTAGCACTTAGGTTGTAATGACCTGCTGAAAAAGGGTCCAGTATCTTTAAAGTCTGTGCCAGGTGATATCAGACAAGTCACCCAAMAAACAGCAGGTTAAAAATATCCCCAAATAACTTCCGTACAGAAAAGACTGTTGCCTACAACACCGTCAAAACACAGTGCGTGATTCTTTCAGCTTTCTAGCTCCGTTTACTTCAGGAAAGCATCTCTGCTCCCGGGACAGAGCAGGGGATGAAGAGGCAGGCGGAGAGGGCAAGCTCTGGCCGCTGCCGGCACCCCCGGGCCCGCTTCGGAGCGACCCACGCGCGGACTCTTTACACGGGCGCAGCCAGAAACCCGCCGCAGCCCGGCCCGGAGGGCGGCCGCCCCGCCAGCACCGCGCCCGCGGCATCCCTGCCTCCCGGCCGCTTCGCGGCCAACGAGCAAAGCCCTCGGGTACGCGGGGCCGGGGCAGCACTCACCAGTTCCCCGAGCCCACGATGCAGACCTTGAGGGGCGCCAAGGAGAGCGCCATGGCRGCCCCGCCCGCGCCCCGCCAACGGCCGCCGCCAACGGCTCCGCGCGGCGGCGGCCACACGCTCCCCCGCCCCCGCCGTCAGCGGCTCCCTGCGGGCTTGCCGGGAAGTGTAGTTCAGGCCCGCTTCCTCCGTGCGCCCGCCCGGCGGCCTCGCGCTGGCTCCGCGGCGGCTCTCTGGAGGGGCTGCGGCCGCGGCCGGGCGGGCCRCGGCCGTTAGCCTCGCCCTCCCCGGCAGCGGGCCGGGCCCAGCCTCGCTGGGCTCACACCGAGGTGAGAGGTGTCCGTGGCGGAGGGCTGCGCGCTTGCGGTCACCGCCTCCTCCTGCACGGACCCCACGCGTTTAAATGAGATGCGCCGCGGCTATGTTCCAGGTCTTCTGTGACCATATTTCGATTCCTTCGTCCGCGCTAGTGTCGCTGAGGGGCCTCGGAGCACGTCTGCGAAGCACCGCGGTGCAGAGGGGGCTGAGCTGCCACGTACTAAAGCAGGTCAGGCCACCGAGGGGGGCTTAATAAAAGAAATAGGAACGCTTTCAAATACTCCTTTCACGCTGTTCTCCATCTTCCATGGAAAAGGGTGCGCTGTACAATTGGTAAGGGAGGGTGGTGGTTAGACATCTGTGACAGACTATTTCATGTCTAAGCTGTGTTTCAAATGATGCCTTACAGCTGCATTTAATAATAACCTTGAAACACTCACATACAGTGCTCTTTTCTAGCAGGGTGCACAGGCATGGTGTCCCCCCCCTCTCTTATATTGTACTGTAATATTTCAAGTCAATGTCCATGGGGCTTTTCATTTTAGGGAGTTGTAACAAACTTCTCCTGTGCCTTTTCCAAGTAGCTTGTGCAGGACCTGATGGTGTTAACTGTTTGGAAAAGCTCCTTCACTTAGAGGCTACCACAGACAAAATCAATGCACTAGCTAGGTTGCTTTTTGGAGTCATTGTAACTGAAGTGGCCATAGCTGCTACCTGATGTTCTCCTTTCTGCTCAAAAGCGGGGTGCACATGTGTTTAGTGTCCTTCATCTTGAAGAATCATCAAATACAGCACAGAAGTACGTTGCAGAGGCAATGTACTCGTACTGTTCCAAATGGAGATTTTTACCTAGGAATAAAGTATTGATTAATTTAAGCTATCTCTCAAGTAAGAAGTGGCCAATGCTTTAAATAAAAACATTTTAGACAACAGAGAAGAAAGAGCAAGAAAGAAAATTTTTGTTCTTAAAAGAAGCGCTATGGTTAATGTTAGCAAGAGCAAACTGAAAAAACACGTTTGTAGGCCTCATCTGCAGACTGAGGCAGATATGTTTGAGCAATCTGTCTGTACTGATTTAAGACATCTTCACATTCTAGTAGTTTGTACCAATCTCAGCTGAAGATTCTTACCCTTTTCTTCATGTTGACAGAAGAAATTACCTTCTGCATCTTCATGGCTTGAGTTCAGAGTCTGGCATCCCAGCTTAAATTGTAACGGAGAGGTGGGATTAGGCGATCTCAGGGAAATCAGAAGGGTAGCATCATTTGTAGAAGAGCACATGTTCAGAATGCAGCTGTGGCAGTCCATGTACACATGTAAGCACTGAAAACATTGATGAACTGAAGTCATATATACTCACATGAATATTCCATTCTACTGAACATGCACAACAGATGGCCAAAAGGGAAGTGACAGACAGCTGGAAGCTCTGATACATCAAGCGAGACAGCTATTTGCCTGGAACATAGGTGTTAAGGTCCTAAGATTTTGGACTTTGTATTGAAGCAGCTGAGGAACAAGCATATGTTCCCTAATGCCAACTGTTCTACAGCAGCAGTATGAGTTCTTCTGGCAGGTGAAACAGGCATCTGGGACTTACAAAAGCACTGCTAAGATTTGACAGATCATATCTGTCAACTCCCCCAAAGATTCAGTCATTATTCACTTTATTGTGTATCAGAAAGTAGAGGGTTTGGTATCTGAACCTMTAATTCCATTACAGGGAAAAAAAAAAGAGAAAAAGAAAAAGAAGATTGATAAAGACAACAAAGATAAAATTTGGATGGGGGATAAAGTAATACTAAGTTCACTGGTAAGTTCTTATTTTACGGAATAGGAGTGCAGTTTTTTTCTCTGTATTTAAGTGGTTCATTGCTCTAGTGTCTACAGAAATTAATCTTTTTTTTTTCTCCCATTATTTTATTTGACTTTACATATGATGATGAAAAACACAGCATGGATTAATCATCACAAGATTGCGAAGAATAAAGGCAGTATAGGGCTCTGATGTTCTCCAGTTGTATGTGCTAGACTACTTACATGCAGAGTCACTGCACTATAGATTAATCTATTTTAACTATTCTAGATAGCACTAAAATATCTGTTCTTTTGCTTTTAGGAAGTTCTGTGTTCATCTGACATCCTACCATTTGTGTAAACCTGGAAGCTTCTTTTAAAGCTAGTAGCTAATGAGATATGTCTGTTGTAATCTACAACTGCAAAGAGTCCTGTACAAAGCAAAAACATATGGCAACAGGAAAATACAGGAAAGGTACAATAGTTAAAACATTTTTAGTATGAATTGCTAATTTCTGAAAACAGTCCTGATTACCTGCCTGGAAAATTTCTGTTTATAATGCTGTATTTCTCATTGAATAGATTATTATACAAAACATTTTTATTAGGATACACTTAAAAGTATTAAATAATGATTTCCTTTCATTTTCTTCTTAGTGTTCTGTGTGAAAGTTAGGAATCTAATTAATAATTAATTAGGTAATTTTGGCACTGGAAGCTATCAAGGTCTTGAAACACCCCTTGAGTTATCCTAAATTTTCCTACTGATTTCATAGGAATTTCTTCTGTATACATACTGTTGTGTGAGTGTAGGACTGGCAAAACTATATGACTTTTGTAGTAGTATAATCTCATTAGCTCAGTTATGAGTATGGATTAGGTAGCATGGCTCAGCTTCTCTGAGTAGATGACTTCAGAGGGAAGAAAATTAAGATTTATTAACTATTATTTTCATAAGATGTCTCAGTTCCTGAAACATTTTATAGACAGATGGGTGAGGTCCCTGCCCCATTTCAATACATATAGATATAATTGAATAATAGAATTAAAAAGGTGTTCTGAATGTCCCACATTTTGGGGACTTTTTGAAGATGGACAAAAGGGGAATGAGCAAGATTTGGCTTTTAGTTTTTCTTTTTTATTCCCAATGACTGGTGGGTAGCCTGAAGGTCACAAAAAGACAGGCATATTAAGGCTAGCAAGTGCTAAGAGACACAGACATTTTTATCTTCTCTTTTAACTCAGATTTCCTTCCCACCACCAACTCCACCCCCCTATTCCTCATCATCCTTTCTTCACGTAACCTGCTTGCCCACCTCTTATCTATGCCTATTCTCTTAGTTCTCCACTCGTTTATTCATTTAAAATTTTCTCCCTTATAGCCATTCTCAGCTCATACTCCCCAGTCCTACTCTCTCTCTGGCAGACCATTCTGCATTTTTGAGGATAAAAAGTTATGAGAAAAGAAAGATGTTTTGAGTATTAAAAGCCATTTTACTTCTCCTTACATTCAGGCAAGTATAATCACTTTATTTGTAGATAACTACCCACCTTCTGCAAGGTTGACAAGCACGTTCAATATGTCAGTCTTCCACATACAATATTCTCCATTCCCAAAGGAAAATGATTATTTTCAGCTTTGCTTGAAGATCATACTGCAGCTTGACAGAGATTACAAGATAAATGCAATTGTAGCCTAACTTGGACCTGAGGTCAAGCACAAATTATAAAGCCTAATGGATAAGTAGAAAATACGGAAAATAGATGTCTCGGTTTTGATTCATAAAGACTTTGTATCTTACAGGTCCTGCAGGTGCTGTTTTCTAATAGCTCTCTAGTTCTCATCTGTGAAGGCAGATTTTTGTAACCTGACACCTAAGCAAAACTGGGAAAAACAAAGAAATACAGAATAGAATTCATGTATGTGTATGCTTATGACCCTGGTTCCACCTGCCCTGCACCTTTCAATATTTCAGGTACTCAGCGGTCACCTTATTTAAACCTAAGCAAGACAGGGGTTCTCAGTGGGTCAAGAAGTTTGCACAGCTTCCTTTTCTTTTACTCATAACTTGTAGTTAATTGTATCTTAAGTCCATGCAACAGAAGCAGCAAGAGGCCCAGAAATATCAGCGTGTAGTCCTAACTTATGTCATTGAGGCAGATGGAGTCCTCTCCCTCCTCGTCATGGTGCACTTCTAACAGGAAGCCTGTTACTGACAGTCATTTGTGACCAATTATTCCAATAAGGCTTTGTGTTGCGTCATTATTCCTTCATTTGTTATGGCATCACAAACCTGTTGGTCAGTAAAAAGGCCCCTTCCTCCTTCAACTGCTCATTCTCCTCTCTGTACCTTTTCTTCCCTTGTGTTGACACAACTGTTTCTGAAGTCCATATAGTGAATATGGAGAACTGGCTGGGTTTGGTTGTTTTTTCAGCTTAAAGTGTTTGCTGAACGGCAGTCTAAGCCCATAACATAAGAAGACAAATATCTGACTAAGCAACTTACCACAATTAGATTTTTATTCTAGGATACAAAATCTAAACATGAAGAAGAGACATCAGGAAATGGAATTATATCGGCAATGCACCACCCTGATTTTGAGAAATACAGGTGTGTACTAAGTAAGTGTTTGTAAGAAATTCTTTTCTGCCTTCCATTCTTATCTTCTTAAAGATGAACCAGTCTTCATCCCACCTGATTTACTGAACCACTCTGAGGGCATGGAAGGAATGCTTTCTTTCTAACCTTTCCCCTGCAAAGCAAACGATAACAAGACCTTTATCTTTTGAAGCTAGAAGAAGCAATGGCAAAAGAAAGTAGGGCCAGTTCACTGCTATTTAACAGTCAGCTTTGGTAATTTACAAAGCATAGATCAGAACCTATGATACGACCTTTACATCCAGAGACAAGCTAGTTCCTCCRTTCTGGTACTTGTGGCAGCCACGTCCCACTCTCATCACAGTTCTGCTTCACATACAACATTTGCTTGCATAGTTGTCCCGTCATGGACCTGGCTCCCTCCAGATAATGTGTTGACTAAGTCTCTTGCAAACCTCTAAAATCAGCCTTGCACCACTGTGCAGCCTTGATCCACAGAACTGTCTTTTTGTAGTTAAACCGGGCTCTTACTAAGGACAATAAAGTATAATTTAGCTCTAGGAGGAGTGAGTAGAGGCCATTTACTAAATAATATTTATTAAATAATATTTATTAAATTCTTTAAAAATTGTTAATCAAAAAAGGTTTGTATGATGTGTCAACTTTTTCCTGCAGTATATTGACTGCTAGGGAGATTATTGCAAAAAATGCCAATAAAACTAAAACTTGGATCTTTAGATAAATGGTACTGGCTGGTGTCCATAGTTACATAACATGTCATCTAGGAACAAAAAGAATACCAGATCTCTCCATGCATGTACCATTATCTCATGGGGTGCTGCAATTAGGAAAATTTTCCTTTAACTCAAGTGGAATGGTTTGTGTCTTTTTGTTTATGATTGTGATGCCCTAGATGACTACAGATCTGCTGCAAATTTGGACAGCAGTTTCTGTGGATTTTATTGACATCATTGCCTCCACATTTTAATTTAAGGGAGTTTTGAGTGCCATTGCAAGTGCTTAACAAGCAATAATGAGGATCTTCTCAAAGTTGCTATTCAGTATGACTGGTTCCTTGGGTTGCTGTGTGGATATATGCAGTGTGTTAGCATCATGTTGATACTAGGCAACTCCGGAGGGCATTTGGCCTTGGTACATTATTTCAGTGAAAGATCTCGTAATAAGGAAGTTAAAATGTCTTCGATGCTTTAAGTAAAAACTGATTCTAGCTGGTCAAGCTGTTAAATGAGCATCTGGTCAGTTGAACAATGGAATCAAAAGTTCACAGATACAATTTCATTATTGTGGATAATGATTAATAAACTAATAAAGAGGGTTAGCTGGAGTAGATTTATCAGAAGTCGCCTTATTCCCCATACCTCCAAGTCTGGCAAACGCTTCTATTAACATGCTGGGGAAGCACAGCTAAGTGACTGCACAGCTCTCCCATCCATAATGGAATCTGATGCACTCTCAGACCATCTGTGATCAGTATAGATCCCCATATAGTTTTGCTTTAATATGCTCTAGTAACTTTTGCTACATCCAAAATTAATTTTTACCAGTATGAAGCTACACTTCAATTTGAATAGGTTTTGATAAATAGCCTTAGTGCTTTCACTAGAAATTTTTGTTAAATCAAGATGTGAAGTTTAGAATTTCCAAAATGAGGATTGAAACAGTGAAGGCAGTTTCATTAGCATGCTGAGTGTTGACCTAGATATGTATGCCTTTATTTTTATTTACATATCAGATATTCAAAGCCTTATGCAGACTGAAGAAAACATCCAGATAAAGTTACTGTGAAAAGAGATGTATTGCCTGATTTTTTGAAATAATTATGTCCCTCAATTCCTGCTGGATCAATGGTACGCTGACCTGGAACTCTCAAGAGGTGTTTCTGAAAGTTGGTTTGTAACTGCTTAACAGCTTTTCATTGACACAGACCATGTGGAATTGCATGTAGTTCCACAATTGATTTTTTTGCTGCATTCAGATTTGATTACATGTCAGTGTCATTTTTGGAACTAATTTGTGAAGTGTCTACCGAGAGAAACTGAACTGGGAACCCTGGAACAGGTTTTTCACAATGTAAATATTTTGAAACAATGAAAATTCACTGTGAAACTGTGAAATGCTAAAATTTGAGAGTAACTATTAGTTCATTTTAAGCAAAGTGAGAGATTGAACATTTAATGAAGCAAGGACAGTAAGATACAAGAGAAAGGTGCTCTATTTTTAAACAGAAATGCTTGCTAAAAAGTTTTTCCTTAACATTTTAGCTAAGCTGCTGTCATGGCCCTCAGTGTATGTGAAGACTCTAATTGACCTGATCAATTTGTAATCATCTTTCCTTGTAACCCTCCTCTGCAGCTCTTTCCCCCATTTCCCTGGCTTTGGCTGCCTGTGTTCACAGCCAACTGTGGTATGGTGCAGCTGTGTAACCTTGGATCAGACTGCTCTGAAAACATCTAGGTCATGAGAAAGAACTGTGAGAAACCTCATGTGGGACCAAGATGTGCATTTCCACCCATGTACACTCTACCTATTGGCTCAGGAGCTGCATTTCAGCTCAGAGCTTGCTTGTTGTCTGATCTATGCTGTAGGTATGTGATGCCTAGCATTGTGCATTGATAACCCCTATCTTGTCTTCCTGACTTGTCTTCCTGGCTTGACCTTGAACCTGCTAGATGTCTGCAGACTTTTCTGACCATCAGTGAACTTCTGGTTGAACCTGGGTACTGTTACGAGACCTGGTCTGCTCTTCTTGTTCAGGTACTGTGGGACTGCACCCTTGTTGCTGAGGGTGCTGTGCCTGCCTGCTTTGCTGTCCCAGCTCACCTTTCTTTGCAGAGCAGCTCATTCATGCTGCTCCCAGACAGCTGAAGCTAAAATATTTTTATACATCAGCTTTAAAAGCTATAATCATATAGGTGGACTTAAAAATCACTTTTAACACAGAAAAAGCATAATTGTTTTCTTAGTGGATGCACCTGTACTGGTCGTGCATAGGTGAGAGCAGAAGTAAGCCTAACAACAGGACAAAGATCACTTGCATAAAAGACAATTATTTGTGTTCTTGTCTGACTTCAATCATGTGAGCAGTCACAGAGCCAGCTCATTTGAGTAAAGTTATGCAGGATCAGGGGCTAAGGCCATAAGGAGTAACAATTAAAACATGACTCACTCATAACAAGGAAGATACATACAAAGGGCAAATTATTCCATATTACAGAAGTATTTAAGAGTGGAAGTGAAAACATGTTCTTATTCCCTTGTCCTAGAATTAAAGCAAATCACTCTTTTATTATGTGAGACACATTAAAAATAAATCAGATAGGATGAGGGAAATAGGTACCTATAATATATTATATATGAAAAGTAYGCTATACATGCCGAGCAAAACTAATACCAGCATTTAACAAAAAGCCGTTTACTAACTCTTCATGCAAACGATAAAAAGCCCAGTAACTAAAGCTAGCCAAAGCTGTATTAGCTTTGACATAAACATTTTRCCCTAACAGGCTCTTGAGAGACTTAAGAGAACTGTCTTATCTGATGGCTCTACCTGGGCAGTCAGGCTGGTTTAGTTACATCTAAGGTGACATTTTTGAAATCTGTGGTTCTTCATAGCTGGAAGGATGTTTGGGAGCCTTTAGGCTGAATATCATGCCAAACTGGCTGTGGATGAAAACTGGGTTGTGGGAGATCACTTGTGTAAAGCCATATGATCTAKAGGAAGTCTACTATTTGGGTTTACTGGGTGCCAGTGATCCCAGGAAAAAAGTATAGGCTGAAAGAGTAAAACAGCTTAGTCAAACAGTAGTTCTYGTTCCTGCACCGTTAAGACCTAGTACTGCTTTGCTTGATAGAGATACTACCAATATGACAAAAAAGTGTGTTTCTGATACATATGGACTAAAACAAATGTTAATCAGTAGTAGTTCCTTTAAGGTCAGTATGGACCCCAATAATAGCAGCAGAACTAATTAAGACACCAATCTGAGACAGCCTGCCAAGTGCAGTACTTGCAGGCCCAGGGATTCACATCGTATCTCATGCAAGAGGTATTTTACTGTGTTAAACAGAGCAGAAGCAGAGGGAGGAGGACAGGATTGACCTCTACCAGTAGCCTGAAGTAACTGAAAATCAACAGACTGAGCCATAGTGGCTGTCAAAACAGTCTGTGGGAGGCTTAATGACCAAAGCCATGTAGCTGCTGGGAAGTTTCTTGAGCAGATGTAGGCCCATGCTGACCCCAGACAAAGACTTTTATGGAGTGATTCAATAAAGCAATAGTAATTATGGTCTTGTTTCTGTTTTCATCCCTTTTTCTAGGTAGTAAGTAGTAATRAGTAATCCTGTAAGGGATCAGAAACAGATGATGATCTGATATCCAAATAAATGTGATTCTGAACCCTTACAGGATCACTCATTTTAAGGTTTACAGTACTTACTTGCAACAGGAATTTCTAATGAGATCTTTTCTATGAACCCTGTTTCCTAGTCTTTTCCACCCACAGTGCTTAGTGCACTTTCAGGATGTATCACCTCTCTGTGATGGAGGTGGTACAGTTTCCCTGCTGCCTCTGGGCTCAGTCAGTGGGATGCAGTTTTACTTCTCACCAGCAGTGGGCCGTTTTTTACTGTTACCACTTAGATTCGTGCTGCTGCAGGGCTGTGCATCCAAAAACAATGCAAGTTGTGCAATCCGAATATGTGCAAAGCCTGTCTGCTTTGAGCCTGGAAATCTCAGTAACCCTCGTGTACAGTACGTGCAGTGTAACAGTGAGAGTAAAATCCAAACCCTGTTATCAGCACACCRAGCCGGCATGGAATGTCCCACATAGAACCAAGCTGTCTCAGCTAGTTGTTAGCTCAAGGGCGTTGGACATTATTTATCTCAGCTGCAGATGATAAAAACTCCCATGGGGGTGTTCTAGCTTTCTGTTTTTCTATTCAGTGGTAGAGTTTATTTATGCGTATTAACCTCTCAAGTATAGACACTTAGGACAAATCTAGCATCCGCAGTAACTATGACTGATTTCAATGTTTTTGTTTAGATAGGAATTATACACTTATCATAAATGGTGAAAGGCCAGGAGGTTCTGAAACAGCTTTCTAAGATGGCAGCTAGCCAGCTTTAGTGCCTTTTTGGTAGGTTCTAAGTCCGTAAATCAAAGCTTTTCAGTGTACTTCGCATCATTTGTTTTGAACAAAAATTTAACACTGCCAAGCAATGGTCTGATCTGCAAGATCAGAAGTGTTTTTCCATTAAACTTTAGTGCCTGCTAAGACCTGTGTTAGCAGATACAACAAAGGCCAGTAACAGTAGAACAGACTTTTGAGTGCAATTTTCTAATAGGAAAATAATATTAATCTGCAAAGAATGACTTCCACCAGAGACTAATTTAGCACACTGTGAGGGAGGAAACTTCCTTGGAATTAGGGGGAATCACTGTTTCCCAACTACAAAACTTGTCCCATGCAGCTAAAATTCAGCATAGGGGAACTTCGCTGGATTACAGTGTTGTATGCGGGCTGGCTGAGCCAGAGATCACAGTGGAGACAAGAGAGGCATGAAAATGAAGGTTTCAGTCAGTTGGCTTGTCAATTGTTATTGCAATTACTAAAGATGACTAAATGACTTGAATTAATCTTCCACTTTGAACTTAATTCAAGTCTCTTCCCTTTACATCTAAGAGACACCTACATGTTGTTCCTAGCAAAACCAAAAATCTGTGGATATTGTCATTGATTTTAACAGCTGGCTTAGGTTACTGCTCAACACAGGCATTTCCAAGAGAGCTCTGAGTTCTGAATTGCTGGATGTTGCCTCAGTTAGTTTGCTGGGTGTGGAAGAAGCAACATGAAAAAACATCTCTACATATTTGTAGAAAAAGAGTGATGAATCATGATGAGATCAACAATTTCATCACTAACTTTTCTTTCCTTTAATTTTGGATAGAAAACACTTCATAGTTTGTGTTTATGTGTATTAATGTGGTATTCAGACTTAAAATAATGTTCTAGTGCCTAAAGTATTAATTCCCAGAACTCCTGGTCTGGTTGATTTCCTTGGGTAGAGTTGTGCTGGGATAAAYGGTGAGTGTATAAGATGCAGTCCTGTTGATTGACAAAAAGGTGGATTAGAAAGAATTAAGTCTGATCTTTGTTGATAGGAATAACATCCAGTAAATATCAGTAAGCAGATACCAGTAAATATCACTAGAATATCACAGTAGCAGAATTCTAATTTTGAATATGCACAAGGGATAAATCTACTTTGTTGACTCTCAGAGTCATCAATATGCCACAAATTAATGTTTTGAAGCTTTTTTTGTATAGAGAAGAGGCTGTAATGCTCTTTGACAATATAATTTGTATTAATTTGGTTAAAGAGAAAAATTCTTGACAAGTATGAGCAGGAAGAGACTATCTTCCCCATAATTATCCTGATCTCTGCAAACTTTTCTTCTCTGCTCTGATATTCAAGTTTATACCTAATACATAATAATGGATACCAGGATGGTGTAAAAAGCATTTTAATTGAAGAATGAATGAATATAGTACATAATGAAACCTCTTATCCTTTGTATTTATTTTCTAAACTATTATGAAACATGCTGTATCTTTTAGAAGAAATATTATCAGTTTTCTTGGAGATACAAGAATTCATATTTGCTGCTACCAGAGATCATTCACTGTCTCCATTTTCTTGTGTACCCATAACGTCTATTGCATGACTAATTAAGCTGCAATAATAACACTGAACTTAGTAATGTACTTTATGGCTTTGCTTTTAGATTTGCAAGAATATTTATTTGAAAGTTTTTAACTGTTCAAATTGTTTGCCCTGAAGGCACTAAAACGTGCATGACACGTGCATGCTCTGACCATTTGAAGTTCATCATCAATAATCCAATGAAAAGTCTTTTGAAGTGTAGGAGCTGCCCAAATTATGGTGAAATGGATAATTGACTTTGTAGTCATTAATTACCATGTTAGAAGGACATTAACTGGGCACAGTCTTGCACCTTAAAATCTTGGAGATTTTATTAGAAAATTGGATTAAATAAAACAAAATAATTTAGCTTCTTCTGAAAGGAGAGAGTGAAATATATAAACACTTCAAAACAGGCTTTTGCAGAAGTAGCTGAAAGATTCTGAGCATAGATTGAGCAAAGAAAAATCCTTGGCATTAACCATGTGCCCTAAGTGTTTCTTCCCTTTGAGGAAAGGGAACAAGTCTGCTTTTTAAATRTTTGCTGAATTCTTTGGAACACATACATAAGTGGATCTTCTTAATGATGTTTGAATCTTTTGGTTCTTCTGTTTGCTCAGTGACTGCCAAAACGGTGAATGCATTCAGGTTCTCTTCTTATGCTATGTTATGCAAGGGGAACTTTTCTAGAAACATGAAATGTGAAGTGCTTGTACTTCTCCAGCACTATTCTGTACTCTGTGAAGACTTCTGTGATCTCTAGGAAGATGTGTTCAGAACATCCTGAATGACTTTGTTTTYCCTCTACCTCTGAGTATGGCTTACTTAGAAAGACCTAGGATGTCAGTAACTTTTAATCCAAAAGTTGAGCTTTTTCTTTTTCCTTTGACACTGTTATAACTTATATAACATAATATATTATGTCAGTGGGAAGAAGCCTACCACTGTGAGGTCTAGGTCCTATTCTATCTTCTATTATTAGTGGCTTTTTATTAGAAATCTGCATTTCTGGTGATACGTTAGTATTAAGCTGGCTGCTGCACCACAAAGCTGTATACTTTTCCCATTTGCTTTCTAGCTGATAGTCCATTCATTTCCTGGTACAACTCTTATGAGCAATTAATCAGACTTAATGAAGTTCTCATTGTCTCCTTTTTAATTTTGTGTACCCTACTGGTGAGGAAACCCTTGCAAAATGACCTAATGTATTAGATTTTTGCTTCTCTTTCTACATGTGTTGTGGCATGCTTTCCTAGAATGTGCTGGCTATCACAGAATGTAGGGTTCCTTGCATAATTCTGTTTGATTTTGAGTTTTGTATGCAGATTCCTCATTTGTCTGGGGATGTGAACTGATACCTGAGTTGCGCTTTTTACTGGCATTTTGAATTTTCAGTCACACTGCAGAATTAAAGTGCTATCCATCCACYAGAAGCCTTGTTCTGGAGTGAGTAGATCTGGAATTAGTTCTAAATAATGAATGTGTATGTATATGTGAATGTATATGAAAATAGTTCTAAATAATGTGTCCAGATTTGATTTGGAATATTCCAATCTCGTGTTTTCTGAAGCTTTTTATTTTTGTCATAGATTTCAATCTTTTTTTTTTTTTTTTCCTCCAGGAGAAAACAGCATTGATTCTTCATTTTTCATTCAGCCACATACACTTCTAGGGTAACCTTGTACCCTCAATAGAAGCACATTTCTGTGTTTATGACAGAGCTGTTGCACTTCTTACATTTATATATTGCAGCTTTGCTATTAGTCTTTTGCCTCCTTTGAGCTACGTTAACAGGAGATGTCTAAACATATCACGTACTTCAGCACCAGCCACCTTAAAAAAGATGACAAYCTTCTTGATGTCATTTTTTCTTTTAATGTTACCCACTGCTTTTGTATACACAGTGCAACAGTGTTTGAACTTCCTTCCATTGTCTGCTGTGTTTCTAGAGAGTTACAGCTGTGATTGAGCCTTTAGGATATGTATTTTAATTTTATTTCTGATGCTATGCAACATTAAGGAAACTCTGGGACACAAGATGCTTAGCAGAGATCAGCTACGTTAAGTTATTTGATTCCAGCTGGGTCTGAAATACTTGATCTCTATTATACAGCACAAATTTCTTAGAGGCACAGTTCCTCACAAAGAGTGCCACTAACAGTATGGAGAATGTAGAGAAAGTTCAGAAGCCAGTGAAACAGGGAAGTCCATGCTTCTGTTCAATCCTTCTGTGCGTGCATTACTGGGTAGCTAAGGGCAGCCCTGATAAGAAAAAAACTTATTCTCCAAGGAATGAACAGCAGTGGTATTGTGCTACCAGTTGTAGGTGAAAAATATACTACCTTGGTTATATGTTACAAATTGATTTTTATCTTTTTTTTTTTTTTTGATAACTGATACTTCATAGTACTTGCTGGGTATATCTATTATATCTACCTCCTCGGTTCAAGTTGAAGCAATCTGCTCTTGGCCAAAGAAAAAGAAGCCAGTAATCTTGGCTTTTGTAACTTTAAATAAAGCAGAGAATTTTCCTGAGTAAAGAGGCTGATGCAAGATTATTTTTCCACTTTTCCTCACTTTTTTTCCTTTTGGCAAGACTGAAGCCTGAGGACCTGTATTGCATTTAAATAACTTAAGAGAATTTCCACTTTTGAGGACTGTACTAATTATATGCTAAGCAAAAACATTAGGAAAAAAACAAACTGGAAAGAAATTTCTTTGTATATTTCTTCCCATATTTATTAGTTAGTGAGGCCATTAGCACTTCCACATATATGATTACAGTTCCTATGCTCTGTGGAGAAGAGAAAATTACTTGACTGCAAGTAATGCATCAGAGGCATTATGCATAAAGTTTATGTAGATGGGAGTGGTATTTCCCCTCAAAACTACTAAATTAAGGAAAAATAATTTTAAAATCCATAGTATCAGTTTACCTTTTGTACCAATAAAGCTTTTTTTTTTTCTTTTAAACCTATCTTGCTTCTTGTATGTTGGTATGGGTTGGCTTCTAAGTTCCATTTTCCCCTTGTAATAACTTGTTAAAGTTCAAATTCCCCTGAAACATTGGTTAGCTCTTTGCTATCTCTGGTATCTTGTTGATGACTTTGACTTTTTTTCTGAAGTGCTGCATCACCAAGCAACATCAATTTTAGAATCATAGAATTGGTAAGGTTGGAAGGGACCTCTGGAGATCATCTAGACCAACCGCAAATGAGTGGCCCATACGGGGATCAAACCCATGACCTCAACATTATTAGCACCATGTTCTAACTAASTGAGATAAACCTATTTTCCTTCTATAGTTGTATGAGAGTGAGAAAATCCTCTAGTAAAGTCAGGAGTTTTCTGTTTCTTTCTTTCTTACAAACTTCCTGACAGTTAACTGCCAGGATTTTGACACATGTGGTTTATGTGCAGCCTCTGAAGACTGCATCTAACCTAGCCTTTTTTGGCAAACTCCCCATTACACTCTTAGGCTGACAGTGAAGCAACTCCACCTCCACTGGGAATTAGAAAGTAGACCAGCTGCTTGTGTTGCTATCAAAGTGTTGTCTAAACTTGGTTAGACTAGATCTAGCTGGCATAATAAGGCAACAGCAGCTGCCAAAATCCTTGCTGATGCTCCTGATCTGGTGCTTCAGTCCACAAAGAAAAAAATCTAAAACTCTTTCAAGCTGTCTGATTTATCCTTCGCATTGCTTCTCTTTATGAGCCCCATTTTTCCCTGTTACTAACAAAAATCTATGCCATTTATTGCTGAAAGCAGTATGAATCTGATTTCTGCCACGAATGAATCTGGCATCAGATTAACTTGGTACATGGGCTATGGTTTTCTGTAATAAGACCCTATTACAGTTTATGAAATACATGCTGTATATGAGTTTATTTATAACTCCAAGGTGCTGTTTTTCCATCTTCTGAAAAAAGGAGACACATGATCTCTTGAAGGCCTTTCATTTTTCATTTGATATTCATACTAAGAAACATTTTTTTTTCTATTTGCTTTTCATGAAATGTTTTGAAAAATATGTGGACAACTGATAGAATTATTAAATCTGACATCAGACTAAGTGAAGCCTAATTTGGATGGGGAATGTTCTTATTCAGGCTCTTTAAAGCTTTATAATATTGTTTGTTTACATCTTTAGCTCCAATGACTTATAAATATTTGTGAGAAGATTGTTTTCTTAGAGATCCAATGCTTGTCCTGTCAGTTAGAGGTTAACTTCTCCTGATTAGGATGTCAAGGTCCCCCAGAAGTAGTTCCTATTTTCCCCAGAAGAACAGCAGAATCAGACCTTCTTTCTTCAGTTTCACACCAGCAGGATATTGGATAAATTAAAACAAATTTGTCAATTCTCTATATGTCTTATAAAGAAGAAAGAAAAAATGGGGTGAGTGGGTGCAAACCTCTRGTTTCTTCCTCTTATTGTCATTACAGGTTGCTAGTTTCTGGGATTTGTTTTACCRATTTTGAAGACTCAATGGTATGTCATTTTCTGCAGGCTTAGCTCTATTTTTAGGCTATAAGCCAGTATCACTGTAGTAGTGGGAAGTTTATGACTGGTTGAAGCTGGCAGAGCTCAGAGTTTAGAAAATCTAGATTTGTGAAACTGCAGCTAAGGAGTGCTTGTTTCAAGCGTCCTCTGTGAACAAGACCCAAGGTCAAGAAAAGTTAAGCTGAAAAGGAGCAGCTTCCTGAACCTGTAGTTTGCTTGCTCTAAAAAATTAACGTATGTTTCACCTTTGAAATACAGGCAAATACTCTCATATCAAGCTGGGTATGAATGCACATTGAATCTGGCAGAATCAACTCTCAAAAATCAAAGATCAAAGCTGACAGCTGGTTTTTAGAAACTGGAGAGACAGAATCGTAATTCAGCTCTTTTCATGTATGAGGTTGTCTCCCCTGGATACTCCTGTCAAGGCTGAGTGTGATATGACAGAGCAAGTAGTATCTGTAAATTCACCAGAGGAGGGGGGGAAAAATTATGGGTATCTTTTTCTTTCCAGCACCCAGGAGAGAATTAAATAAATGACCTTGTCAGGCTTTTAAAAACTTCCGTTTCTGGTGTTCTTCAGAAGCAGCCAAGTTAACATTCAATTCTGTGCTGCGGAGTCCTGCTGAATACAACGTGGCCTATTTGCTGTATCAGTCTTGAACCTGCAGACCACCAAACAAGTAACTGAGCACTTTCATTAAATAGATTATATGATGAATGCTGCCTTTATACATTTTTTTAAAACTAATCTTAGTTTTTGTGATATGTAAGAAATTTTTGGTTTGCATTTTTTTCACAAGCTTATTTGCTGATAGCTGATAATTTGGCTATTAAAAATCACTCAGTGGTGAACCCTGATAAACAAAATGTCACTTTGGCTTGGGATAATTGCAGATACCACATGTTCTGGAGTTAATTAAAGTACAACCTCCAAGACTGAATCCCCAAACTATAAAAACCCAAATTTTGGACACTTACATACTTATGTGACTAAAGTAGTTTTATTGATAAAATAGTTTTACTGGTAAAATTTAAAATGGAATGACTAAAAATATGCCAGGAATTTATCAGTTTTACAAGAAATTTACTTTGATGGCAAAATGCAGTTAAAATATAGGTGTCATGATTTGCTCTTGCATTTCATGTTAATATTAGTCATTAAAAAAGTAGGAAACAATCTGCCCAACTTCTAAAACACTGTTATGGAGAGAAGAGTGAATAGAATGATTGATTTAATAAGAGGTTCTGCAGTTTGAGAAAGTGTTTTAGACACACTCAGTTGTTTGGTATGTCTCTGTATATTTCAATAACACATATTGAAATACCGACCAGTATTTGTTATGCAGATTTTACGTTAGAAAGGAGCCAGTCATGTTGCATAAGAAATTTCTATTTGTTTCAATTAGGTTTCTATACTACTTGCACAATGGAGTCTGAAATTAGTAATCTGAAATACTTTCTGCATAAGTAGTTGTTAGCAAGTTTTAGGTAAGTTAATTTTTCTCCCCTTTTCACTCCCCAAAGTCTTAATGTTTGTGTTTTGTTCTTTATCTCTATTGCATAATTTTCTTTTCCTTTTTTTTTTTTTTTTTTAAACCGTTACCCTATTATGGGGCAGATTCTAATACTAGTCCAAAATAGTACTTGAAAGTGCTATTAAAGATGTTGTGAATAAAAGACAGTTCTGCTGTGGGTCAGTAAGGGAATTACAGTCAAGCCCAATTTGAATCAGACTGGGTTTTAAGCAATAAGATACTGTAAGGTGTTATCTAATAACTACAGAAAGTGCTGGTGGTATAGTATGAGATCAAAACCCAAGTAGTGTAAGCTAACATTAAATTATTAGTAAATATATGCTCTGCAGTATAATATTTCTATAGCAATAYTTCTAGGATGCAAAAGTAGTTTTGAAAATTAGAAAAAGTATAGAAAATTGTAAGATTATAGGTGCACAGATATTTCATATAGAAAGCCACCAAGCTGGCTGGTTTTACAGTGATATACAGCAACATGCATTATTAATAATAAATACTGAAACTTGACAGATTCCACTGGAACCACGCATCTCTCCAAGGAGATAAAAGGGGATAAAAAAGGAGCTTGAGCACTACTTCCAGATATGATGCAGGAGTATGGGGACCAGTTAGATTCAATGTGGCCTTAAATCTGAATTTGGCACTTAGTAGTAAATTTGCCCCATGTTTTTCAAATCTCTAAATGTTTACCTATACAGATAGAAAAACATTAAAAATGCCTACATCATGTTAATATTTGGTATATTAACATTTTTGTACCCATTCCTGTTAAGGAGACTGCACTGCTGCTATCTCATGACAGATAAAATATTCCTCTTGGGATTTCTCCTGAACCTCCATGTTGATTTATTATAACAAACAAAAGCATTAAGGTAGAGAAATTCAAGTGGGGAAAAAAATACAAATGTTTTGCTTTCAGATTCAAAATTTATTCAAAAATCATTATAGGAAGCCATCTTGATTTAAATATGTTTGTAAAGGAGGTGATCTAGCTCTAATCTAGATGACTTTTTTTTCATGTGGAATTACAGCTTTGCATTTTAGGGTTTCTGTTATCCAGTTTATATTAGAAAATCTCAATGTTTTCTTCTGGCCTTCATGTGTGAATGAGTCTATTTTAAGAACTATATTTGTGACTACCTATAACAATTGTTCAAACATCACTGGCACAGAATGTGGTTCTTCCCACCAACTATACAATACGTACTGTCAGCGCTATTTATGCTCAGTTTCTTTATGCGCTGACTTCCTATCTGTTTTCAGCTGAAGTTCAAAAGATTGATTCTAGCTACACAGAAAAWTGCTTGCATCACAGTTATCACACACAGCACCTCCCCTACGCACATTTAATCACATCCTTTGCAAATATACATAATATGAGTTAGTATGCTCTCCAGCCAACCACCCCAGAGTTTGTGCTTCAGAGGCTCAGGCATTCTGATCAAAATTGTTTCAGCTGATTTAACCTGCAAATTACAGAGCAGTGCAGTGCAGCTGAGTAAACAAGCTATGAGAAGTCTAGTTGTGGCAGCACAAATCTTAGTCCAGATGAATTTGCTCTGCCTCATGGCAGAGTGAATTACCCTGCACTGAGGTCTCTGCTTCCCAGGATAGATTGTTTCTGGCAGCCAAGCTAGTCTGGATATTTTTACACTATGCCATGTTTCTTTTGACTGTTTCCCTGTCACTAGCTTTAAGTTAAGCAAGGTTTAGAGCAGGATAGTTACCCTGCTGAATGAGAAGCTTGGATGAGAAGCTGCTGATAACAGGATGAAGGTTGGCAAAGAAGCATGTTTACTGTACATTGCAGGCTTACGGGCACCAGGGAAGGAGAATAGGATGCATACTGTTCAGCAAAGTTCACACTAAAATTGGCAAACTACTAAGTTAATGGTAGCTTCTATATTTTCTTGAAATTTTCTTATCAGAACTGTTTTACCTATGGATGTTATGCTGGTTAAATCTAAGTGAAACTATTATATAAAATAGAACATAGTAATGGTATTAAAATTCTTGTGCTGTGTTATGAAAATGTTCAGATTAGAGGCACTAGTGCTACTTTTAGACCTTCAAATCCAAGAATCTGTGGAAGTAGAGCTGAGGAAGGACTAGGAGAATGTGCTGTTGCTGTGCTTTTCTCCACCTGCTGCATTCACGCTCTGGCACTTGCTGTAGATGATTGGGAAAGGATTAGTGAGAGCAAGCTTGGCACAGGTGTGACTGTGATGTGGACTGAACCTTAGGGATTATGTCTGATTCATTCCAGTGCTGGTGTCTATAGACAGCAGTGATAGAGGTACACAACTGCATGTTTTTGCTTAAGCATTGCCTGCAGCTTAGTGACACCTGACTTTAGTCTCACAAAGCTTGTGGGAAATGAAGTGTTACCTCAGGAGGACTCTCTAAAGCCAAGGAGGAGATAGCCAAACTGAGGAAGCCTTGTGTTGTTTCCATAAAAGAGGTTCGGTGTTTAAATGTAGACCAGGCAGAAGCAGTTTCTGTAGTTCCTATAGTTAAATTCCTTCATAGTACTATGACTGTAAGAAGTTGTGTGGAAATATGATGGGAGGTGGAGGGAAGAGAGAGAAGAGGAAAAGGGAACTGAAAATTAGTTATAGAAAACTGTTAAGGAAAGCCAAAGTAAGAAGATCAAGAAATGTAGAGGGATTGGGAAATAGACTGTGAAGTGGCCTTTTTTCTGGAGGCTAAAACTAGGTAGCTTAGCAAAGGATGGGGAAACTTCTCCTTTTCCTGATAAGAGAAACTTATCTCTATTCACTATTATCACTATTGTATTTGATATATTGCCAGACCTTTCACTCCGTAGAAGATAGGATAAGTAATGAGTTACTTTGATTTTTAGGGGGCTCTTAATGGATGAGGCAAAATTTTGCTTTGAGCAGAGAGTGAAAATAGCGTACTTTGGAGGACTGTGAAGTCGCAGCTGTGTTACCTTGGAAACAGAGCCCTCATTAGGCCAGTTGCTGTTAATGGCTAATTAAGAATACTTGTAACAAGGTATGCATCATGCTGGATTGCATTAGGCTAAGTCAGTGTGCATTACCCTAAAGTCGAGCTCTTCTAGGACAGACTGTTAGCTAGTAAAGAAGTACAGGTTCAGTCATTTTGAAGAGCTTTAATGACTTAAATGAGGATAGGGCCTCAGTGATACCAAGACTGCTGTGAAAACTTGCCTGACTGTGCTAGATTGTAACAGTATGTTCATACTAGGAAAGGAAAAGGAATGGAAAGGTTGGATCTAGCATATTCTTGTGCTTAAATACAATGCAAAGAGCTAAATCTAGTGCCAATGTTTGACCCAGAAGGACCTTTCCTTAATAAGTGGGAAAAAATCCTTAACATATGAACAGCTGCACTATAGGTCAAACCAAAGGTTTGTATCCTGTATCCTAGCCCTGTATCTCATTCCTGCCAGTAGTAGATGCTTAGAGAAAGTCAAGAACGTGGCAAAGATAAAGGATTATTGCATCAATAAAGTAAGCACATAGTCTTCTGGAAGTTGGAAGCCTAGGGCCTTTCTGAACATAAAATATCTCCAAAACACTGTGGTGAAACTTGTTTAAAGGTTCTTTACAAATAATTGTCTAATTGCTTTTTAGAAAAAAAAAACTTTCTAGACTTTTGGAATCCAAAAAGCTCTTGTAGCAATAAGTTCCATAACTACAGATCATGTTAAAAAGTATTTTCTTGTGCTGATTTTAAACCTGCTGCCCTTATAGTTCTTGCTTCATGAGAAACAGTGAAGAATCATTCCATATGAACCTTTTATAACCATATCATCAATTCACAATTTTATATACTGGTTGCTTCTTTTCCAACTGAAAATCGTATATAGTTAGCTATCTCCTCATAGAAAAGCTGTTTTTATACCTTTTCCCCCTCTACTCTGTCCTATATTCCCTGTTGACAGAATATTATAAATGCAGATTATAGACACTGAATGTACTATAGATTCATATAGCAGCATGCTGATATTTGTTTTCCTAATGAGCTCGTCACAGATGTTTGACTTGATTACCCTTGAACATTAAGATGCATTTTCCAGAGGACTATTTAAAATGACTCCAGTCTCTTTTCTGAGAGGCCATAACTAATTCACGCATAGTAATTTTTTCCCCACATGTTATACTCTTTTTTTTTATCAGCATTCACTTTCAGTAGCCATTTTATCAGTGAATTAGCCACTACTGTGAAATCCTTCTGCTATTCTTTGCAGTTAATTCTAGTTTTAACTATGAATCAATGAAGGAATTAGGATTTAAGAAGATACAGGATAACATAGATCTGAACTCAGAGTTGTGGGTTCCCTCTATGTGAAAACTGGCTGTTCGTTCCTGTGTTTTGTTCCCTRTCTCTGAACTAGTTAATTTGTAAGAGGACCTTCTATTTTATCACATCACAGTAATCCTAGCAGCTGTGAAGAATGGTGTGGGATTCTGCAAAATTATCCTGGGGTATAATACATTTACAGTTTGTTGTCGCTTCCATTTCAGAAACTTGATAATGGGCATGCCATTGTGATTTGGGTTTTATTGTATGGAAACGTAGTGAGAGTATTGAAGGCTTCTCTTCCTGGCATAATCTTATTCCACTAAATCCTGTGGAAGGTGGGAAGATTCATATTCATTCAAAATGTAAAACATACATAGTCAATGTATTGCAAAGGCTGATGAGAGATGACACTGTCATTTCATTAAAGCATTTTGTTCCACTGTTTTGGGCTGTAGTTGCAACTGATTACGAGGAGAAATGAAGGGAGGGTCTCGTTTGTATCTCTAAAGAGAAGGGCCTGAGCAAGGGATGCCTTCTTCATTCCAATGTCTTCTAAAAGCTATGGTCATCAGAAGTAATGGAGCTAGCTGAACTTGAGAAGGAGGATTTCCAGATTAGGGACCTGGAGTTCCTATCCATAGTAAACAATGATAGGGGAATTTTATGTGAACATCTTAAGTAATAGTTCTGACTTGAAAAGTTAGTTACTCTGAAATACTTTAAGAAAATAACTAGATTTGTAATCTTCTTCATCTGTACTGCAAGAAATGTACACTAAATATTCCACCAGTGAAATACTAAATTAAAATTCAAGTCTCCAGACTGTAAAGTCTCAATATTTAGCTACAACATAAGAAGTTTAACTACCCAAAATTCAAGATCAGGCCCAACACTTCAGCTACCCAACCACAACACATATGGTAGGATTTTCTGGAGGTAAAACTGGGAGAATCTGGTTAGGAGCCCTCCTCTCTATGTTGACTTGCGTAGGGAGCTTAGGCCTCTCACTGTAAGCAGATTTGGATCACTTGAGTTAACTTCTGAGGTGTAGAACAGAGAGTACATGATATTTGGTACACTCCAAGTATCTGTAGTACACAGAAGTGTAAAACTTCCCACAGGTTTAAAGCGCAGAAGCAAAGCTTGGTTTGTATTTTTTTCAGGCTGTGTGAGCTCCTTTATTTTTCAGGTCTCCACTCATAAAACAGCATCAATAACAGCTACCTCTCTGGTATGTTGTGAAGATGCACTCTTTAACAAATTTGAGGTACTTGGCTACGGCAGCAAGGATGCCTGTTGACTTGATGTGATGTAACCATATAGCTTTGTACCTGGCTTACTGTACAAGAATTTGCATACATTTTCGCAATGATCCTAAATGCGTAATAGAGGTTACGTCCTCTGTTTGCAGGAGATGTAACCCATACCAATGTTCTCTGAGCAGCCTGGGATCAAGGGCATGACTGTACGTTGACGGACACGTCCCGCAGCAGCAGCAGCAGCAGCAGCGCGCTGGGCACCGCCGCTGCGCTGCTCCCGGCTGCAGGGCACGCCTGCCCGCCGCGGGCAGGGGCTCTGCTCTGCTGCGTGGGCTCTGCTGCGTGGGCTCTGCCCCGCGCTACGCCGTGCTGTGGCAGTGGCCTCCCCGGCGTCCTGCTTCACGGGGCAACGCGCGCTCGGGCGCGTGGGTCTGCGCCAAGCGCTCCCCTCGATGCGGCGCGGGGCACAGCCTCACGCACCTCCGCCGTTGTTCCCGCGTGGGTGCCGCACCCTGCACGCAGCCGCCGCTTCCCTTGGCGCCCACGCGGGCGCGCGAGGCTTCTGCCGCGGCGTCCCCGCGGGCACGGCGATGGCGACGGCGGCTGCCCTGCGCGCTGCGCTCGCCCCACGCAACGCCGCCGCTGGGGGCGCCGCCGCGCCGCCCCACGCGCGTGCGTGTGACACCCGGCCGCCCAACGGCCGCCCAGCGCCCCCGGCCCGGCGGCGGGAGGCGGCGGCGGCCGGGCCCGGCCCCTCGTCCCTCGGGCGCCGCCCCTCTCCGCGCCGCCCACGAGTCAGGGCTTTGCCGGCGCTGGCGGCAGCCGCGGCCGGAGCGGGCTCGCACCCTCCGCCGCGGGGCTCCATGGAGAAGGCGGCGAGCGAGGGCGGCGGCGGCGGGAGCAACA
>NW_028186479.1:3029234-3038698 GCF_003343005.1 Rhea americana | reverse complement strand
CCGCGCTGCTGTGCGCGCGTGTTCCCCGGCGAAAGAGCCGCGGGGAAGTGGGGAAAATGCGGCGCTTCCGGCTTCTCTAGGTGGCTACCGGGTGGGACAACGAGGAAGCGGTTACCTGTGTGTTTGGTGAGAGCTCTCCTGGCGCCTGGAGCGCGGCAGGTGCTGGCGGGCGCTGGCGGGGCGGGCCCGGGTGGCGCGGCTCGGGCGCAGGCAGCCCGCCGGGGGAGAGCGGCCGGCCGGCTTTGCGCGCCGCGTGTCCGGTCTGCTGCGGGGCTGAAGCCGTAGCGCGGAACTCGTGGCGCTGCGCTGGGGTCCGCCGGGCTCGAGAGGGACTGCTTGTTTGCGTTTTACCTCTAGTTACTGAACTCTGTCCCCTTAGTAGGTGGGTGGGGGCGAACATGTAGAGCTCTGCCCGTTGAGGTAAGGTGCCACTGTGATGGTTTGGAAGAGGAACGACGCCAATATAGAGACATTCGCAGGACTAGTTACAAACTTCTGCACGAAGCATTAAAAAAACCCAAACCCCAAATCCCCACACCACTGTTGCCTGTATTAAGTGATYCTAAGCAGTAGTAACATAGGAGTAGCTGGGTCCGTCATGTTCTGACAGTGATTTTCAAAGTATCTATAAGAGACAGAATTAAACTGCACAAGCGCTTACGATGCCGACTCGYGTGGGGCGGAATCGGTGGCAGGCGCGCTGCAGCGATGCCCCCTCCGAAGTTCCGGGGATCGGGCTGCCTCCGCGCGCTGCGAGGCGCGCGCAGGTACGCTTGCTGCGGGTGATAATAAAAACTCCTGCTGCGGTGTGGGTAGGYGCTCGTGCTCATAAAGCTAGCCTGCTTCAGCCTAAGCGTGGGGAAGGCCCTTGGCCATTTGGTAACTGTAGTTGTGAGCTAGGTGAAAACTCTCCCCTCTGTTGATTGATGCAGTTCTGCTGTTTTGATAGCGTGACTGAAAATTAAAAGCACACTTCCCTCCATTTTTGGTGGGACCTCTATCTATTTTTGTAGAAACAATYACTTTTTTTTTTAATCATGGGATGATTTAAGGGTCACTTTAATGTAAACTGAGGAGGTCACAAAATAATGACCTTTGCTTATAAATCTTCGGTTCTAGAACTGCCTCTCCATTGTATCTGGGCAGTGTTTAGCACTGATTAAATCTCTGATAATGGTGACAGCTTAAAATAACATGTACATACATAATCCATGTACATACAAGAATTTTTTTTTAGTCTGAAAACAGAATGAAAAAACTATAAATGTGATTTAAGTAATTCTACCATAGCACTTAGACTGTTGAAAGTAACTGACATTAACTTCCTTTTAATGTTGCTCTATCATACTTTGTGTCAGTTGCCAATTTTGTGTAAATCTGGCTGTTTGAGCAAGTGGCTTATGATGATGGTAGAGCTTCTATACTTAAGTAACTTTTTTTTGTTTGTTCTGTTCTGTCCTTCTGTCAATCTGTATATCTGTTTTTTTTAAGATGGAGAAACTTCAAGTTGTAAACAAAAAAAATGAAACTTGAGACTCACAATATTTGATCTTATTATAATGTCCAATAAATGAATAGCAATTCACAGGTTAGAGGGTAGTTATCTGTTTGACCGTGTGAATGTTTGTCATTGAGTCTGAGTTCTGATTCAAAGGAAACAGTCTATAAGAACTGATAAGTGATTTTGTAGTTGGCACCTGCACAGTTATCTGGATGTACTGAATGATTGTACAAATTCTTTTGAATTTACTTCAACTGAAAAAAGCACAAAATTGTTTAACCTCGTAATCAATACAGCCAGATGGCATGAATACAAATAAACTGTAAAATGGAAAGATAAAGTGGAAACTGTCAGAGTTCAGTGATTATGGATTTGGATTTTTTTTTTTTTAAGATATCTACTCCTTATCCATTAGCCTAAATCATTTAAATGCATTTAATGTTAGCTGCTGCCATGTGGCATTGAAGTTTAAAGTTTTTTTTTTCCCTAGGTTATCCAACACTTGGTATGCAGAGTAGCCTCTGCAATCCTAAAGAAATTTCTGTTTTGTCATTTGAATTACCATACATTAGTGTTGCTCTTTTATCTGTTATCMTTTAACAGGCATGTGCAAGATACTCTTATTTCATATAAGACAAGCAAGAGCTTGATGATTACTGAAAGATAATAATGTATTTTTAAGCATTAACTGAAGCAATTGAAGGCTTCAAGTTCTGTCAATCTTAAGACCAGCATTGCTTTTTCTTCTAGGAATTTCTGAGGGTTTGTTATCTATTACTTAGAAGTAATGTATTTGTTCTGTTCTAGTAGGTTTAGGAACAACCTAATGTGGAAATGAGTGAGATTTTTCTTTACCTTAAAGCAAGCAGAAAGAAGGGCCTTTTTTAGTCTTGAGGCAGTTGCATGATGAAGGTCTCAAGGCGGGCAGGCATGTGGAATGTCTCCACTGAAGTCAGTAACTTYCTCTGGCTTTACACAGGTATAAATGCAGGGAACAGGATTTAACTGAAAGTACAGATATTTTGACGCAGTGATGCTTGTGTCTGGCCTGAGACAAAAGGACATCTGACTGTCTTTACTCTTTTTATCATGAAATTACAAATAATTCATTTTCTGGAATTGAAGTACTCTTACAAAATGTTTTGGTTGGGATTTACTTATTGTACGTATATGGGAGAGTAGTAGCCTGCATTTTAAATTGAAGTTGTGTGGATTTAATAGACAAACATGTCTCTATAGGATTGTCATGTCATGCAGAGCCTATTTTGCATRAGCTAATTTGATATTAATGAAATACCTATTGCTTGTGACATTACTATCAAGTTCTTGAACAGTTCAGTAGAATGTTGCAAAGTGTCAAAAAAAAAAAACCATTTGCCCAAGGTAGCCCAAAATTTGCATGTGGACTGCTTTCTCCTTCTTCCTCACCACCTGAAAATGCTTTTAGTGCTTAGTTTTTAAGTTTTTGTCCTGAAAGCATATATAAACCTCGGAATTATCTGCATCTGGGCTGGGGCTTAAATTTGGAATTGTAACAGCAAGAACAGCAACAACAGATGGAGTCCTAGCCAATGCATGTTGCTGCAGCTCTTCTGAATTGAACTGCTCTCTGTAGATTATCCTGTAGCCTGGCTGTTTTCTAAGGCATTGCTTTAGCCTGTCCTTGTTTCCTTTCTTAATTGAGAAATGTATTTTGTTTACATGAGTCATCTTTATGTGTGTTTCTTGTGCTTGGGCACAATCAGGCTTCTCTTTGGGATTAGCTGCATTCCTTGTAGGTCAGTAAAAAGTGTACTTTGTTTGGGGTAGTTCAGATATTTTTGCACTCATGCTCTTCTTACTGGGCTCTACAACACTGCGGTGTGGTTTCTTTGCTTATTTGGCTTATTTTGGTTGAGATTTAACTGTTGCTGCCTTTGCTGCTGCAGAAAGACCTTTATTTCCACTGCCTGTAACAGCAGCTAGGATACTGCTTGAAGAACCAGSACACTCTGCTCCCTCTGCTACTTCTGGGGCTGTTCTTTGGCTCCCAGAGGTTCTGCCGCTCTGACCATGCAGTTACAGGAGGGTTGTTGTCTAAAGACATTAACAAAAGATGACCATCTTTTTCTTTTCTTTGCCCATGGCTTATAGAATAGTGTTATGACTGCTCTTGATACACCATCACAGGTATGATGACATCGGGATTTTTGACTAGGGACACCAAGTACCCAAAGCTGCCCTTTTTTACACTATTTATAAGCCTTGTGCTCTTAAGCGGGAGAAAGCTAGGTTTGAGGAAATAAAAAGGCTTGTGCCATAAATAGCAGGTGAAAAGGTCCAAGGACAATATGAGATGAACAATCTAGCATGAGAGATTAAAGGCAAGAGAGGAAAATCTATAAGGGAAGAATTTGGTGATTGATGGAGAGAAGAAAAGTCAAAATGAATGTGGCTGGACTTAATGGCATTGGGTTCTCACAGGAGTGTGTTGGATGGGTTGTGAGGGAGCAAACCTGGGTTTCTAGAGAAGAGGAGCTTGCAGAAGGTGAGAGAATGACTGATCTGATTTAAAATTGCTGTGAGAGAAAAAAAGTAGATTTTTGTAGGTGCTGTAGTGCAAAACAGTGAATTTTAATATTATATATAGATATGTATTAAAAAGTGTGTGTGTGTATGTGTGTGTGTGTGTGTGTGTGTGTATATACACACACACACACATATATGTGAGAAAGAGATTGTGACCTTTTAGGACAAAGGAAATTGTACCTTTTTTCCAGTATAGAAATTCAGAAGATACCAGAGAAGCAGATGATGATTGTTGTGTAAGTACGGAACTATATGCGTGTATAGCTGCTGCGAGGGAAGTCTGTGCAAGACAAATGAACTGTTTTCTTTTATATAAAATAAACCATACCATCGACATTCTAACAATAGAGAGTATCTGGGAAAGAGGACATGCATACGTTTCAACAGGCACAAACAGAAACGCAGCAAGTTCCACCTTATGAGGAAGAGCTGCTCTGCTGTGCGAGTGAYGGAGCACTGGAACATGTTGCCCGGAGAGGTTGTGGAGTCTCCTTCTCTGGAGRTCTTCAAAGCCTGCCTGGACATGATGCAGTCTGTGTGTCTGTCTGCGTGTCTGTCTGTGTTCTCCGTAGAATCAGATTGACCACTGATTTCTCTGTTGCTTCCTGTTTTGTCTTTAAATAATGTTTCTAGCCCTGTGTATGGAGGGCTTTGTATTGTGTCGTAGTGTCTCTTACCTACAGAGCTCAGGAAGAGGAAGGCTCTATTTCTAAGGAGCTGGAGACACAACCTTCCCTCTTCTATTGTTGGAAATTTGCTCCTTAAAATTCAAAACGTTTATTATAATTTGTGTATTATAATTGGAGAAATTAACAATATGCATTGAAACTTAAAGTGTTTATAATGAGTTAATACTCTGTTATAGGTTTTCCTTGAAGAATAGATTTTACTAGATATAACGTGGTCCCTTAACATGTAGGTTCTGTTTATACTAATAGGTAATATGGAGAGGAGGAAAACTGCTGAAAGTCAGTATGAGAGTATGAGAGTCTCATACTCTGCTCTTTGGTAGTGTTTACAAGAATCATTTAAAAGAAGACGATGTTGAGTCATAGGCTGAAATTGGAAAGGATGGTCTTGTGGTTAGGTAAGGAATGGGTTTGGTCTGTGGAGATGTGGRTGCAGTTTGGAGGGCTGCTGTGGACACTTCTTTTGTTCCCAGGGAGGTAACCTGAGGTCTTTGTTCCTTGGCTGCCCATGTCACATGGGATCAGTGCTGCTTAGGGCGATGTGGAGGATAACTTCACTGAATGCTTGTAAGATGCTTGATTGTGGCAGTGTAGGAAAGATCTACTTAAAACGAAGGAGACTTGAGCGTTGTTACTCAGGCAGTATATCTGGGATTTGCAAATGCATTTCAGAGCTGAGCAGCAGTCCTRTGCTAGAGAGAATGAAGTGACGGGCAAGATGGAACATGGTCTTCCTTCCACCCAGGTGTCACACTTAGCTTTCAGACTGTGAAAAGAAGTGGCAGTTGGCACTAACTCTGAAGCACTTGCATACCCTTATCTGGGTTTTGTTATTACTAGTTTATCTTACTGCTAGCTTTTGAATGGTGATTTTTGTGCTTAGCAATGGAGTGATAAATGTGGCTTGAGGGAGCACTTGTGTGTGTTTTTTTTTTAATGGATACAGGTTATGTTCATGTAGAAGGAGAAGTGACAGTAAGTTGTTAAACTAAGTAATGTGCCTGGATTCCTCTTWTGAGTACATAAAAATGTATTCACAAGATTTCCCCAGTCATTTTATGCTAAAAACAATTCTTTAGTAAGAGTGCATTTGGAGTTTAGCTTGTCTTCGGCTAAGTAACACTAAAGTTCTTATTTGGTTCTTTATGATGCATTTAAAGGGTTGAATTAGTCTCATAAGTGAAAAAGATGCTGAAATTCACCACAATTATTGGCTCTTAATGTGAAAAAGATGCTGAAATTCACCACAATTATTGGCTCTTAATGTGAAATGATATTTGCAAAATTCTTATTATTGAATTTGGTTCGACTAAAAATACTGAATTTGCTACTTTTGATTTTTAATATGCTTCCACAGCTTCCCCCACCCACCCAAGTATCCTGGCATCACGCCTTAAACTTGGGAGGCTTGTTGATGTCTTAATGAGATGTTTGAATATTTCTTAGAACCCAAACCAAGGTGGGAAAGCTTGCTTTGTATTTAACTATTGCATGTAAAAATGTTTCCAGTAAATGTTGTCTAARTGCTTCTGCACTTCTTTGCACAACAGTGTTTGATTAGTAGGTAAATTAAAGTTGGGGAATATAGATGCTTGACTATGCAGTTATGTAGCACAGGCCGTAGGATTTGACTTGGTTTCTTTTGCATGTAATTTTGTGTTTCTATTTGAATGTCTGTCTGAGAATTTTTCCTCCAGTGACAGAGAACCCCTCACCATAGATATTTGAACAATTTGTCTGGGTTTCGTTGCTCACTATTTAAAAATTTGTCTGTTCTTTCTTACTGCGTCACTCTCCCCACCACCACCCCTGCACTGATCCTTGTTACGCTTATTATCTGTGAGACTGAAAATACTTCTTACCAAATTTCTATTCCTTTTGCAGTCTTTTTGGACTGCCTTGTTTGTCTTTTGTTCACCTTGAAATATCTAGATCGATGGAGTTTTCTTGCTGCAACTCAGGCCTCCTAGCAATTTTAATCATTTTGGGGATAGTTCTGGTTATTATTAAGTATTTCAATGTTTTTCTTTGAGTGTGGACACCATAGTTTGTATACAATGTTGTGGTAGTGATTGCACTGGATTGAGCAGAGGAGTAAGGCATCCTATTTCCCCTTATTCAATATTCCCTGCTTAAAAATTTCAAAAACTTGGTTAGCTTTTTAGGTTTGTTGGTATCATTGTTTTTCTAAACCTGGGTTGTTAATTTTGCCATAWAAATCTAACCATTGGTCTGATTACACTCAGCACACACTGACACACAGACCTCACGTTGCCTAGTCTTGCCTGGGTTCTCCAGACAAATGTRTTCATACCCACAGTCTCTTGTTATTTCCTGCTTGCCTTACTCAAGCTCTCAGTAGTCCAATACCCTATTGCTTGTTACGCTTTCTTTCCTGCTGTCCAGGATGCTCCTTTTTCCAGTCACGTACTCACTTTGGTAGGAATGCACCGTGCCCTAACTCAAATGGCAGACTTAGCCCTTAGCTTCCTTTTTCAGATGTGAAGGTGATAAAAGGGAATGCCGTGGGAGTTGTCTGCCTGCAGTGTGCTCTCGCCGGAGCTGGCATGTTTTCTGGTGTTTCCTGTGATAATTCTTATGCTTGCTTATGGTGCGTGCGCATTCTCGTTTTGAGGGGGAAGAATAGTAGACAATAATTTGTTTATAGAAGACAGTCATTTAAAGATATGTTTGGGAAAACTGGTTATTAGTTGGAAGAGTCACTTGGAGCTAGTAATCAGTAGATTATCTTTACCCTGAATTTTTGGAGTCACTGCTTTTCAACCTCTATCTTGTAATTATGGCTATTTTTCTTTCTTTTTTTTTGTCACTAGATATGATTCTTATTTTGATAGTATTGGAATGCATGTGTTTTGCTGAGGATAGGTTATTTTCATGTCATCAGCAATCATGTTCTGGATGATATTTTTTTTTCTTCTAGGTCATTGCTAAGCACTCCAGAGCCAAGAACTGATTGCCAAGGAGCCCTATTAGAAATACATTCCCTCAGAGATTCCTGTTTAGTTATATTTTGAGACTGTCCACGTCAGCTAACTGTTTTCCAACCCATTTAAGGTGTCTTGTACTGATTTTTGTACTATATTTAAACTCAGTACTGCATTAGAACATTGCTTCAATGTTGTTAGGAAGCTTCTGATATCATCCAAATCATATCAAGTTTTCTGGAGGAAATGTATTTTTTGTGMTCTCATACTGTTTGGCATTAACTTTGCTTTAAATGTTTTTGTTAAAGATGTCCTATAGCAGCTATAGCAGTATTTTATTAATCATTACATGGGCCAGGAGGCCTATAGTTAACTAGATTTTCTGATTTATGTGTATTTTTTAAATGTTGACACAGTGTAGTCTCTTCAATTTGAGAACTTTCTCATTGTCCTTGATGGAAGGGAGCTGGGTGCATGAAGGAGCTGTAATGGCTGATCTTCAGTTTCTTGAATCAGATTTTGCCAAGCATATCTGGAATAACAATTGCATTGGCAGTGTCTTTCTCACAAAACACAGTCTACATTTTAGAATACAGTTGTTCGCAATAATGCTGTATATCAGTGTGTTTTAATTGCTATATGCTGGATGCTTGTTCAGGGCCTTTAGCAGGCTGACCGGGTTAGCTGTTGTGCATCCAGTGCACCCATTAGACTGTGTTTGCAGGTGCCTTTGGATGCTTGACTGAAAAGGCCCTATAGTTTATCAGTTGGATTAATGTAATTTAAAATACCTAAATTACGATTTTTCTGTTGAATTGGTAGTAGCAAGCTTACTCAAAACATACATCAAGTAWCTATTTGTTAGTGACCTGGGAAGTGGCTTTGCTTCAACTGCACAGCCTTTTAGAAACTAGCTGTTACAGTACTAAGAGCTGAGTCTTGTAAACGTCACCTTTCGTAAGGTCACCAATGTCTTCTGTRAAAAGAAGTCAATATTATGAAATTGAATTTCTTGAGAACAGACTAGTAGCACAATTAAGGGTTGTGCCAGGACAACTTGTCTAGGCTATTCAACAGTATGTTTAAAASTTATAGATAACTTTGTAGTGCCTGAATACAGGTTGGGGCTCTACAGTGCTAAAATTTCAAAGTTTATTTTGTGTATAGAATCATGAATTGCAGTGCTCCTTACAGCYGTATTGGTTACTACGTCTTTAGTTGAAGTGGGATGATGCTCTTCTGTGATGGGATGCAGACATAAGGAGAAGGTCTACGTGCTACTGTTGGGTGTCGATGGAGTGCTTGGCCCCCCTCGGACGGAGCAGGGTGTGTGGTTGTGCTGCTTAGTTCGGAAGTAGAAGAAAAGCTTCCTAGTAAATGACGAATGGGTTAAGCTAGGGCCAGCAAGACTAGATATTCTGTTGTGAGTAATCTTCAGCTTTTAACAAAATGGGGAAGGGGGGAAATGGGCATATTTCTTGTCTGTTGCCATTATTTGGACCTGGCAGGGAATTGAAAAAGARTATCAGTTTCACTATACTGCTTTTATGCTAATCAGAGGAGGCAGATAATGAACCTGATTCTGGAAGAGATACCTAAGTGTAGGAAAGATTAAAGAGGCAAAAAATGTCTTATTCATTACTGCGAGCATTAAGGCATTTTCAGCTGGCACAAAAATCTCTCCTGAAGATTTTTTCTTCCAGTTCCTTTATCACAAGGAGCTTTTTATAAGGGCTGCTGCCTAAAAGATGAAAAAAGATT
>NW_028186479.1:2985149-3029134 GCF_003343005.1 Rhea americana | reverse complement strand
TATGTTTTATCTTATCTGATTAGTAGGCTTTTTGGTTTTATAACTGTTGGGTTTGTGCCAAGCTTTATGTTACTTTATTGTGCAAGAAAAGGATGATTTGGCATTAGAACAGGGGAGGAAAGAGAAGAGATGTGGAATGTGGAATAAGTTCAAGAAAAGGAGTAAGACCTTCTTGGGGAGGACTAACAGAAGAAAAGGGAGCCACAGAAAAAGAAACGGAGTGAAGAGAAAAAAGTAAATAGTGAAGACACTAGAAGGAGAGACTTTGCACTTCTGTGTTTTGATATCTAAAAAACAAAATGCTGGAGGAAAATATAGCATGATTCCAGAATGATGTCTAGGAAACCCAAGTGAGGTAGTTTGGTATACCTTGCCYATTTTCTGTTTTAATATGTGATTAGGAATAGCACACAAAAATAGAATGTAACCACAATGTAAATTGAAGAATGTGTCGTGCAGAGAGGATTTTTTTTTGTTGTGTTTTCTGTTTTCTTTCTTCCTCCATCTTCGGTAACAGAGCTAATCTCAGGCTAGTAGAAGACTGCAAATAGCAGCCAGAGGAAGCTACTGACAGCGTCCACCTGGATATATATTAACATGCCAGGCTTACCTTTGCCCTTTTAAACATAGTATTTGTGTGGGAATTAAAGCATATGTGATGATGAAACTGTCTTTCTGGTAAAGGTTGTAAGGGTTTTTTGTTTTTAACAAGAATGAGAATCTAGATTTTTGTGCATATATAGACCAATTTTTTTGTTTGATTTTTGAAATACATATATATCAGGCAGCTTAATGCATGAAGGTCTTTAGAAATAATTATTACTTGCAAATCAAGTCACACTGTCTCAAGAAGTAGCTAATACACTGAAGATCTCGCAACATATTGATGAAACAGATGAAACAACCCTGTGGGCTCTGTGAATGCCATGCATATGKTTCTTAGAAACAGTGTTGAAAAGGTACTCTGTTATGAATATAGCTGGATATCAACTGGATATCAGACCACACATAGAAATGTTTCATTTCAGATGATGAATTAGCAGTGTCAAGAATAAAAGCAAAGCAATCTCTGTTAAATTGGAAAGTATTGGCATAAAAAGCTGAAAAGTTCCAACTATCTTAAGATGATACAGGGTGTAAGAAAGGTCTGATTTCTGCAAAGCCTTGTTTGAATTAGTTGGAGTGGAGAAGAGATGGAAATTAGCCAGCAAGCTAGTAACTAGAAAGCAAGCTTCTGTAGTGTAGCTTGTGTGTCGTCTTTTTTTCTATATGATCTGTAAAGGCAATACTGCATAGTCTTGGATATATTAATTCTTTCAAACGGGATTTTTAGACTACAGACAAAAAGAAGCTCAAAAGCTAGGAAAAACAAATGGAAGAGAAGGGAGACAATGAACACGAAAAATTCCCCCGAACAAGACTTTCTTAAGTTATCTTTTATATTTTTTGGTTTTATATAAATCTGTGTTTAAAAAAATACATGCAGCTCCCCCAAAATAGTGTTGATGTAGTGTAGCTGAGTTCCCTTCACCTTGTATATGATCATGGAGTGAACGTTACTTGTTGAACAGGTTCTGTCAGTGAAATAATAATGTAAATAAACTTTGGCATTTCTCCCAACACCATCTCATGAAGTTCAATTTTAGGTGATAAATTATTTGCATCTTGAAAGAAAAAAACCCAGCTACTATAAATAGTACAGTAATAACAACATGAGTTTAAAACCATTTTTTAAAATTYCATAAACTTTCACAAAAATTGCTGTCCAAAAACCAGGTATGTTCAGAAAGCTTTTGTCAGTCAGAAAGTATCTAATGGTTCATGTCTTCACTTAGAAGGTGTCATAATAATTTGCATCTAGGACAGCTACAGAGGACAGACCCTTAGTCAGCTGTGTAAGAAGTGCAGTGTGGCATAAGAGACAAATGAGGAATTGATAGGAGGAATACCATCTCCTGGCATCATGTGTATGTTTTTCTCCATCTGGAAATTACCTGTGAAATTTTTGTGTTTGTTGCTTTGACAGATGGTGATCAGCTCTTGTTATTATGTGTTACAGGGTTTGCTTTTTAATTGTCTTTCGGACTGTTTCTCTGGCACAAAATATGTGAGTGACATACGTATGTCCACAAGCCAAAAGTAGCTAGATGAACATGAGAAAGTTATCAGGAGCCAGATGCTTGTATGCACAGGTCTAATGTTGGCATTATTACTCTGATGACTTTGATTGATTGAAGTCAAGCACAGTTCAGATAAGTGTTGTGAATACTTTCAGCATACCATGATAGATTAAAAGAAAAAAAAAAAAAAAAACCAAACAAACCCTGTCAGTTACCTGCTATCTCCCTGTCAGCATTTCAGTGCATTACTCAGTACAAATAAAATACTGATGTAAAATTAAGTTGTAGCACAACTGTTCTTAATCCTCAACTTTTTAAAAATTTTGCCATTTTATTTTATGGAGCCAGTGTTTCCATATACTGGAGAAAAAAGAAAATCTGATGATGTTTCTACCTGAGAGTACCTTAAGAACTTTACAAAATTTGGGCAAACTTCAAGTGTGATACTTAGCTGCTCATGTTAGATAAAGATTTGATCTCTTAAGCAAGCATATTTTTCCCCATTAAATTGATCGTTGCCAGATGTAGTAATACACAGCTTTTTTTCTTTTTTAATGGAAAAACTGAGATTAAAAATGGCTTCATTTTATTACAAGGTACTGTGGTTTTCACAAGGAAATATTAGTCTTCTCATTTACAGGAGGATTATTGCATCTTGAGGTCTTTTAGGCTTTGACATTGTTAGCTATGGGTTAGAAAATAACACTGAAGAGTTGCTGGATCTCGGCAATGATTCTTGCTGAGGATGGAACATTACAGAACAAGGGTGAAATATGAAGGTCTGGCAAAGAAATCAGTGAACTGTGGTAGAACCTCTATAAAACTTTGCTGACTCAGGGCAGCTAATTGAAAATTTATGCTATATTGTGCATTGATGGGATGTGGTTATTCTTTGAACTTCATAATACAGTACAGTCAGTATCTTAAGTTCCTGTTTTTAAAAGTTTGGCTTGGACAGAGTAACTTCTGAATATTGAAAAGATGTCAGCTTGAAATCTAGTTACTCTAAAAATAAATACACCGGGATTAGTTTTGGATATACTTATCCCCAAACATTTTCTGTTATTCTTTTAAACATATGATGATAAAATGAACTGCTCTATACTTGACAGTCCTTAATATAAAGTATGCTGAGAAATACTTTTCTGATTATTATAACAATCTTTACCTAACACAGTTATTTGCTGTGACAGAAGAGCAGAAGACCTCTCTTCAAAAGATTTATTTTAAATTGACGATGCAGTCATGCTGTACTTTTTCTTTTTTCCCTCCTCCTCACTAGTGTCTCCTTATTGTCTTTGGTTTAAGCTTTTTTTGGACATCCTCAGGCTTTTCTGTAATTCCTTGATATGGCTAAGAATTCTTTGGAAGATATACATGTTCTTTGATAGCTGATATGATGGTAACATTGGAGTTCTTGGTAGATTTTCAGAAAAAAACTTGTAAACTATCTTAAAGATCTTAGAAATGTATTTTATGTAAACTTATAGGGGAAAAATAGGTTCCTCCAAGTACATAAAGAACACATTTATGCTAACTTGCAAAACTAAGAACATTTACTGCTAGTTATTTTTCAGAGTAATCGGAATTAAATCATGCTTGTATGATTCTCATCTGTAGATCTACTACTTAATTGCCATCGACAGTCTCATGTTCAGAATAGTGTCTTGGTTTATGACTCTGACCAGCTCTCAGCAATAAAAATAAGGTGTGTCTGCCTCTACCCATGTTGCTTATCTACCAAAGAGATGCCATACTATATTTGCGAGTAAACTTAAGAGGAACAATCAATTTAACCGTTTGCCACAGCTTTTAATCTGTTCCTTTGTTATCATGAACTGTTTTTGTTATGATGTTACACTTTATCCAAACATGAATCGTGTTCCTGCATAAGATGCCAGACTGATATTTATGCAGGGAAGAAATGAAGCATTGCCTCACAGGTCATCACAGTTTACATTGACAATTACATGAAAGGAATTAAATAAAGAAGACATCTTTGCAAGTAGTTTCCTTTAGAAAGTAGAACTGAGCAGTACTATGTTTCTGTTGACCTGTCCTCCAACTCCTTAAAACCTACAGTAAGAACTAGTGCAAGTCCTTTCCAGTTAAGCCTATGTGTATATTTTATTTAATGCTTGCCAGTTTTTGTACAATACACATCTGCTATTGTTCCACAGCTGGTAAGGAATGCAGTTTAGTCTGCCAAGTAAATTTGTTATGAGGGCAATAATGAAACTAAATGCAAGGGAACTGGAGTTTGCTGATGAAAGGTATGTGTGTGGGGTGGTGTTTTTGGACATATAAACCTCTAAATGTGCTTTTGGGGCTTATTTTAGAATGTAGGTTGGTAGTTTTCTTCTAGAAGAGAAGCCAGGACCCTTTTCTGAGGCTGGCTCTGTCTAGCTGCATCTTTTTGCTCCTGGATGAGAAAAGCTAACCAGAGAATGGGAGAGCAGAAACTTGATTCTTCAAGTCTCTTCTGCAGTTAAATAACTGGCTAATAGGACTGAAAGATTTTTCCCCAGTTGTTATGTTTTGATAGTGAAAATCCTAGTGTAAATATAATTATTCGGGGAAACAATCACTTTACTGTTGCTTTTATCCTTCATTTTTTTTTTTTTTTTGAACTTAGTAGTCATAGGGAGATAAGATAACAGCCACTGTCTTAAAGCAAAGCTCTTGGGTGCAGATGCAGGTGTGCAAATTGGTTGCAGCCAATAAGCGACTGATAACGTGTTGGCTGCAACAGCCTCCTGCAGCTGCGCAGCCTTTGTTGGGGAATTGGAGGCTCAAATTTCAACAGCTTCATTCTACAGCTTTCCGGTAAATCTTGTGCATTTCCAGCCCTAACGACCTCATTTGCCCTGTACTACTTACAGAGTGTACGAGGATGTTACTGTTTCAGAAGGCTCCCTCATGTTTTGTTGTGACCCTTTCTAATGGCAGTCCACACCCCCTACTTTGGTCTGCTCTGCGCTGTGCAGATTGGGGTTCACATGTGCATGTTAAGGTAAACTGAGTAATTCACAGCCCCTAGGCCCAAAGGCAAGGGACAGCTTTCAGGAGTGATGTAACTTACCTTATTTGATGCAGTGGGTTAAACAAAAAAGAACATTCTTCCCTTTGACATATACTGTATTTTCACTAGGTTATGAACTAGAGCCTGCCAAATTGTCCAAAACTAGGCAGAGCTCAGGGCTTCCCTTAGGACATCTTGTTCCTGTCAATGAGGGAAGCCTGTTGGAAATGCCCTTGCATGTGCGCAACTCTTTGTAGAGGGGTCAGGTGACAGTAAAAGTTAATAAGAGTCTTAGGTGGGTGATCCTTGGGTTCAGTGGTTCTGACAGGAGTCCGCGAGTCAAGGGACAAGCCGCAAGAAATGACTGGACCTTCTAAGCAGTCTCTGGAGCAGGCTATCGCTTTAAGCAGGTAGCAGCTTAGGTTCTTATTTCTTTATACTGGTTCTTAAGTGGAAGAATTAAAGCTAAAGCCTTGAGGAGAATAACTGAACAGGTGCCAGATAATACTGCTCCTTCTTGAGTTGAACGAACAGATTGATAGTTAAATATGAAACTCTTTTTAAGGAGCAGAAAGACTATATGAATCCACCTGTCCTCCTTCCTGTGTTCCAGGGATCTGTCTCGCCTCTTTTCCCCTTCCCTCGGTCTTGCACTTGATAGTGTAGGAGACAGTCATTACAGGGGCAGTAATGCTCTGGGAGAAGGACTGAAGAGCGAAAGACTTCTGAAAATAAAGAGATCATATATGGAAATGTTGCGCCTACTAAAAAACAAAGATGGTCAAGCTATAAGCTGAGGTCTTGGAGATAAGGCTAGTGATGTGAAGGAGCTTTCTTTTTTCGGTTGGTTTTTGTTCCCCTTGAACTTAAAAATTTATTTTTCAGAAGTGACATTTGAACAGATTGAATGCAAGGGAAGTGGAATAGGTATCTTGAGCAAGGGATTTGGAAAGCTTAATGGAACTGTCAGTGGTAATAGAGAAGGCAGCTGGTAGAGAAGAAATACAGTGCAGTTTCTCACAGATGGCTTATTTGAGATGGTGTCAGGACATCAAGAGCAGATGTCTGGGAGACTGAAAATACCTATTCTACTCGTACACTGTATTTTGACTTTCATTAAATACCCTCAACTGGATTTAATTACTAGAGTGCTGAATTTCACACTTTTTAGTGGAAAATATATGAATTACAAAACCGCAACTTAGTTCTGGACATGCAAAAACTACTAGAGCTTTGCTCTTGCAGTTTACTCATTTATAATGATTCCCTTCTTGTTCAAGCTTTTTTTTTATTTTTTATTTTTGTATTTAATAGCATTGTGASCTATTAGATACTTGTACTGCTGTGATGCGTATCTTCTATAAATAGAGTATTTTACCCCTTTGAGGTCTCGTCCTCCCCCTCTTTCTGTTTGCATTTACTAATGCTGAACTCAGAGGTTCAGTTAAGTTGTGGGCTGTTACACTACTGAAGGAAAAAATCTTATTTCTTTCCCTTTTTGGGGAAAGAAATTCTGTTTCTTGAAATCCCTCCTACTAAATTTTTTTCTTGAAATCTTTTTTCTGCATTGTTTACCTGCTCCGTTGTTGTTTCAGGGGCTGCACAGTAGCCAAGTTTGCTGTTGCAGTCTCTTAACAGCAAGCACAGTGTTTACCAGAGGGAGCCTAAGGAATCCCTTAGGCATATTTGCTGGCATTTCGATCTGTTGTTGAACACTCTACTTCTCCAAGCTACTTGGATTATTTTTCTTGGTCCTTTTATCATACGGTCCACTCATTGCTGCTCAGAATGGAATGAAAARCAGAGGTGGTGCCTTGTCCAAATGCTGCAGTGCAGGAGCCGTATGAGCACTGAGAGTGCAATGAAGGAAGGTCGTAGGGTATCGAGCAGCACTGCAAAACAGGAAAGACCTTAAAACACCAAATCACTGTTAGGAAAACATTTTTTTTCCCTCAGTTTGAGTTCTCTAAACTGAAGGACTGACTTTTCCTTACAATGTTTTCTTTTGAGAAATAAGAAATGTGCAAAATAATGATTTTAGAAATGGCTGTTAAATGCAATAGTTCCAGTAGTTTTGTAGTTTCAGTTCTCGACTGAGACTAACACTTCCTTTAGGAATCTTTTTCTTGCTGTTCTTTGGAGCGTTTCTGCTTATAATTTGAATATTTCAAATACAAAGAGTGAGGGGGTTATTTTGTTGGAGGGAATAATGGTACATTCTGAAGCCTCCAAATCTAATCTTGTCTGTTGGAGATGCCAGGTAAGAGAAGCTAACAGTTAAGGAGCAGTGCCTCGTAAGACTGTTCTCAAACAGCTGACAACATTTGAGAAGAAACTGAAAGAAAACTATAAAAAAGTGATTAAACAGAGAAGTACTTACTGTAGCATTGATTTTTGTCATAATTAGGATCAAGGGAGAAAGCAAGAAAGCTTTCTGAATTGTACTTAGAGGAAAAGAAAATAAATTGTGAGTCATTATTTAATAGAACTGAGTGCAGTAGAACAATTTTGCTTGCTCCTGATTTTTGAGGCTGCAGGCTTTTGGTAACTGAAGGAAGAACGTTGCTTATAACCTCTAGTTGGGGAAATGACTAAGCTGCAATGAATTATCTTTCCTTCTGCCAGATCTCCCTGTAGAGTTTCCTTATTATGTCTATGGAGGTTCATGAAGCCATATTTGTAATGCAACCTAAAAGTTCATGCAGTAAAAATAAGACTTAGGGTTCTAGCTGGTGTAGGCGGCATACTAGAAAGTTAATGGAAATCCCACAGCTTGGAGTTACTGCCCATTAAATAAAAAAGCTATTGTATTGCTATAATATATTTAATAGTTGTTTTACCAAAAAGGAGCACAAATCAGACCTGAGAGAATCTGTTCAAATCAGAAGTTGAACTAGAAACAGACTATTATTTGTTTCTCTAAAAGATACTTCAGTTGTCTCATTAGGTTGATTGTTTCCATGTTTGTTTTCTACAGTCAGAGAATTCTGAAAATGAGTAGTTTGAATGCATTTGTATCTTATTTCTAAATTTATAACATGTCAGATGTATCCCCCCCCCCAACTGCTTGATACTATTGATTAAAAAACAACAAAAAAAAGATATTGTCAGCATGCCTAGCAGATACAGGGTTTACTATCATATTTGCATTGTTGGCAATATAACTTTTAAATGTCTTTCTATTTTTTTTTAATTTAGTGCTGACTTTAACAAAAGCACTTTTCCTGTTGGCAGGAAAAGAGTAACAAGTAGTAGTGAAAGAAAGAAAGAAAATTTCTCTGTGCATTYGATAGGAACTCAGCATCAAATGTGTCTAGTTCAAGGGTAACTGAAGCTTCAGTTTCTTCTGTTTTCACCCTTTCCTCCCTTCCTGTGCTCCCCTGGTGCAGTTTTGTTAGTTTTCAGTATGTGCAACAGTTGAAACGAGATTTTTAGAGGTAGGTGTTTCACTCACCCAAATGCTTACCCAGAATGCATGCATTAGCTAAGGTGTAAACACTAGGCGGTTGAACCGTAAGTGCTTATTTAAAACATCCTCTGCTTCCCAAAATCCTTTCAAACTCTGTGTTTAAAAAAAACAAAAAAAAAACCAAAAAAAACCACTTGCTTCCCCTTCCTTGGGGCGGGGGAGGGAGGGGGAGAGAGAAAGAAAAAAGAAAACTGATGATGAGCAGTAAGTGGTGGGTCACTGGGGTTCCATCTCATACATCTACTCTGCACTTCTCCATCTTTTGTMTGGAGCACATGCTGCCAACACACAAGGTACTGAGAGCGTCTGATAACAGGAGAGGTTGTGGTCCACTGTTTTCAGAAGTTACAGGAACAGTCTCACATATGCCCTACCTCTTATGGCTGTTCAGTCAGCAAATACCAAGTCATGGGAAAATCCTGCATTCTCYGGCATCCCTTTTGAAAATCAGGGTACGTCCTATTAGGAACTTGGAGGAGRGAGGAAGTATCTGAGTTTTTCTGTCAAATTAAGGTCAGCGGAAAGCAGAACTTTTATTAAATTAAAAACCATTAAAAAAAACTTCCTGGGCTAGCTACATTCTCGGGATAGTTCAACTAGGTAAAAAAGAAGCTCTTTCTATGGAATTTCCTTAATATCCAAGTACAAGTTTGCTGCAAAAGGTAAAAGAATTTAGATTTCTTTTTTTAAAACTTCATGATTGTTCATAGCTCATGGTTAATTCATAATTTCAGTTATGGCAAAGGAACTCATATTTGAAGGATAAATCGGAAATTTCTGAATTGCTTTGATAGCTAAGAYGATTATAACTATAGGAGTGATAGTAGAAATTATGTGGTTTTAAAAAAATGTTAGTGAGTCTGCCTTTTTGTAAAGCAAAGTGATTACATTTGGAATAAGAATGATGTCAAATTTTATTTAAAAGTACTTACTAGCTGGCTAGTGAATGTGGTTCTTCTGACCAATTCATTAAGATATTACAAGGGATTTTATAGAAATGTATGTAGTATGTAGGCTGATGCAAAGTGCACTTTTTTGATAATTTAAAAATGGAAATTAATGTAGTACTTGAGTACAGTACAAACTATACTTAGTAGGACTGCTGGTAYTGGGTGATAAGAATTGTTCTTCTTATCTGTTTTCTTTTACTAGCTATCTAAAATTCATATTAGTGAAGTTGTTAGTGTGGGGCAGGCTGCATTTTCAGCAGGAGAGAAAACTATTGCAAATAAACTACATAAAACCTTACTATCTAGGACTCTGGAGTAGTTGAAAATAGTTGAAAGCAGCAAGTGAGCTTCTGTTTGTGTTTTGGACAAGCTGTCAAGGCAGAACCCTTATGTGCAATGACTAATACTTGTGACCTGCAGCTGAAAATACTATCCCAGTGTTTTTCAGGTATTGCTAGTAGTAGGCAGAAGAAACAGGTGTCTTCTCACTGGATRGGCTACTTTGCAAAATTCGTCTTCTACCCAGAGACTGACATGGCAAGAAACATGCCACATTATCCCTTAGCTAACTACTGCTCTTATTTCTGTATGAGCTCTTGGAATGCAGTGCTGTGTATTACTAATGACCAGAAGGAAGAAATTAAGRTGGGAAGAAAGAAATTAAGATGACAGACCAGTAGTTCTGACTTGATCCTGAATCAGGGTAGGTTTGTTTAGATGAACTAGATTTTGAAATGCTAATTGTGCCTTTTAAGGGCAGCTCATTTCACCTTGCCCAGTTATGTTGATTTAACAATTGACTGAGATTTTTGGGGAGAATTGCTGTTTTGGTTATCTTGCACTGCTGCTAGTGACTACAGTGTAAATGTGCAAGGCATTACTTAATTTTTGATAGAAATACAATTTAGAGAGTAGAGAAATATACTTGTGTGTTTAGCCTCTTTCATTTAATTTACTGATCATAAAGAAATTGTGGGTACTGATAAATGCCAGAGTTTCAGTGAAGCAGCTTTGGAACAGAATTCTGCATGTGAGTATAAGAGGATGTCGGTGCTGATTTCCTCAGTGCTCCTCYGTGGAAATGTGTGAGATGTAAATCAGATCAGATGTAACTTTTGGAAACACTAACTTCCAGTAGAATGTCATGTTCTTTGGAGTCTCATATCAGTAGCTTGCACAGACTTAAATATCTCTGTCTTTCCTCCAAATAATAGTGTTGAAAAAGCAGATAAGGACAAGAAAACGTAAACTTTATTGTACAGTTGAGGAGGGGGGGAAAAAGAATATGACTTACCTCTCTTTTTAGGCTTTTATAACGTTTTAGTAGTTACAAATTGTTTTGCATATTCTAGCTGCTGTCTGCTGACATAATAAGCAGTAATGTGYTTTGTGGTTGGGTCAAGCTGGTGGGTGGTGTCTGAAAGCACTCCATTTGCTTTTGCAGTAGCTTGTACAAGCCTGTTTCATGAGGGCAGGAGAGGAGCAGCTAGATCCCCTTCCCGCTGCTGAAGGAGGAGGAGGGCGTTCCCCTCAACTGGCTCTTCCTGCTGCTCACAAGAGCTGTCCCTTCTGCTTGCTGGATTGGTCCTTTAGTAGTTTTAACTCATTAACCTTGATAATAGTAACAATGAGGAGAGGGAAGTGGGGAGAGAAAAAAGATAGTGTATTTCTAATTTTATTTATTTATTTTTCTTCTGGTTTAGCAAGAATTAGTTCATATGAGGCCTGATGAGCGCTAAAGAGGATTCAAGGGATAGAGTGCACCCACATGGCTAGGAAGGAGAAAGGGAAGAGGAACAGGACTTCTTAGTGGTGCTGAACTGTTAGTTTAGATGAGGTTTTACAAACAGTGAAGCTGTAGACATGAAATGAGGTTAACTGCTCTGTGTTTTTGAAGGAAATCTGAGATGTGTAGGTGTAACCCACAGTTGGCAGTAAGCTTGGAACAGCAGTTCCTGAGGGAGAGGGAATGGATCATTCCTCTCAGTGAGGTATTAACTGAGGCCAAGTCCTGACTGCTTTTTTTACTGTTCTTCATTCTTCCCCAGTCATCTAACCATTGTAGCTAAATCCTATAGAGGTTGTGAGTCAGTGCCATCAGCTGCTGATACTTGTAAGGTGGGATAGTGACACCCTGTCATCCACCATCAGTCCATCAAATTAGTTTCACGGAGCTGTTTACTGTTGCAGGGGTGGTGATCTCTAGCAATGAAGTGGAGGGGAGCAGACAACACAAAGACATAATATCTTCACCTGCTACAATGTATGTTATTGGAAGTTACTATTTGGAGCCTGCAGATGTTCAGTAATAAATCTTTGAAATTTTTATTTTTAAATAGCACCTGTCTGAAATCTTTTGAGATTTGGAATGCAAAAATATGTTCTGAGAAAGCATGCATAGGAGATGGTATGTCTTTAGTTTTCTGTGTACTTTTTCAATATGTCCCTGTTTGCTCTACATGAATGAATTTGTGTGTCTAGGGTTTTTTTTTTTCTTTTATTTTTTTTTCCTTCTGTGTGATGGAAGTTTTTCAGGAAGATTAGGGGCAGCTGGAACCAGTAGCTAGGCTGCTATATCAGCCTAGAAATATCTCATACCTCACAATGAAACAGAGAGGATCATAGAATCACAGAATGTTTGAGGTTGGAAGGGACCTCTGGAGATTCATCTAGTCCAACTCCCCTGTTCAAGCAAGGTCACCTAGAGCACGTTGCACAGGATCTCATCCAGGTGGGTTTTGAGTATCTCCAGAGAAAGAGACTCTACAACCTCTCTGGGCAACCTGTTCCAGTGCTGTCACTCTCACAGTGAAGAAGTTTTTGCTCATGTTCAAATAGATCTTCCTGTGTTTCAGTTGTGCCCACTGTCTCTTGCCCTGTTGCTTGGCTCCATTGAAGAAAGTCTGGCCCCATCTGCTTGACAGCTTCCCTCCAGATATTTGTATGTGTTGGTAAGATCCTCTCTGTCTTCTCTTCTMCAGGCRAACAGGCCTAGCTCTTGCAGGCTTTCCTGCAAGAGACCTGGGGCGGTGCTTCAGTCCCATGATCATCTTCATAGCCCTATGCTGGACTCTCTCTCCAGTAGTTCCATGTCTCTCTTGTACTGGAGTGCCCAGAATTGGACACAGTACTTGATGTAGTTTCTCCAGGGCTGGATAGAGGGGTAGGATCACCTCCCCTAACCTGCTGGCAACACTCTTACTCATGCACCCCAGGATACCATGGGCCTTTTTGGCCACGAGGGCACATTGCTGGCTCATATTCAACTTGTTGATTCACAGGTCCTTCTCTGTAGAGCTGTTCTCCATCAGGTCAGCCTGCAGCCTGTACTGATGCATGGGTTTATTCCTCCCTAGGTGCAGGACCCTGCACCTGCGTTTGTTGAACTTCATGAGGTCTTCTCTGCATATCCCTCCTGTTGAGGTCCCTCTGAATGGCAGCACAGCCCTCTGGTGTCTCAGCCACTCCTSCCAGCTTGGTATCATCAGCAAACTTGCTGAGTTTGCTGATGTCCCTTCACTTTGTCCCTYCATCCATGTCATTGATGAATAGGTTGAACAAGACTGGACCCAGTACTGACCCCTGGAGGGCAGTGCTAGCTACAGGCCTCAACTAGACTCTGCACTGCTGATTACAACCCTGGGTGAGCTCTGCCTTTCAGCCGGTTCCCARTTCACCTCRCTGTCCACTCATCTAACCCACRCTTCCTGCGCTTGCCTTTGAAGATGTTGTGGGAGACATTGTCAAAAGCCTTGCTGAAGTCAATGCATACAAGATCCACTGCTCTCTCYGCTTGTCTACCCAGGCAGTCATTCCATCACAGAAGGCTATCAGATTAGTTAAGCATGATTTTCCCCTTCGTGAATCCATGCTGACTACTTTTTATCACCTTCTTATCCTCCACGTGCTTGGAGATGACATCCAGGATGAGCTGTTCCATCCCCTTTCCAGGGATGGAGATGAGGCTGACTTGCCTGTTTTGAAGACTGGAGTGACACTGTCTTTCTTCTAGTCCTCAGGCACTGCTCTCCAGTTCACCATGACCTTTCAAAGATGATGGAGAGTGGCCTAGCAATGACATCTGCCAGCTCCCTCAGCACTTGCAGATACATTCTGTCAGGGTCCATGGGCTTGTGTATGCAAAGTTTGCTTAAATGTTCTCCAACTCGATCCTCCTCAACCAAAGGAGAGTCTTCTTTTCTCCAGACTTTCTCTCTTGTCTCCAGGGTGTGGGATTCCTGAGCATTAGCATGAAGACTGAAGCAAAGCAGGCATTCAGTAACTCTTGCCTTCTCTGCGTCCTTCGTCACCAGGGTCCCCAGCTCATTCATCAGCCAGCCCACATTTTCCCTAGTCTTCCTTTTGCTACTGATGTATTTGAAGAAGCCCTTCTTGTTGTCCTTGACATCCCTTGCTAGATTTAATGCCAAAAGGGCCTTAGCTTTCCTCATTGCATCCCTCCATACTCTGACAACATTCTTATATTTTTTTTTCCCAAGTGGCCTGTCCCCTTTTCCACATTCTGTGTACTTTCTTCTTCTGTCAGAGTTTTGCCAGGAGCTCCTTGCTCATTCATGAAGGTCTCCTGCCGTCTTTGCTTGGCTTCTTACTCATGCACAGCTCTTGAGCTTGGAGGAAGTGATGCTTGAATATTAACCATCTCTTTTGGACCCCCTTCCTTCTAGGGCTCTAACCCATGGGATTTCTCCAGGTAGATCCATGAAGAAGCCGAAGTTTGGTGTCCTGAAGTCCAGGGTTATGATCCTACTTTTTGCCATGCTTTCTCCTCGCAGGATCCTGAACTCCACCGTCTCCTGGTCTCTGCAGCMAAGGCTGCCTCCAGCCTTCACATCTCCAACCAGTGTTTGTTAGTACAAAGTCCAGCAGTGTACCTCTCTTTCTTGGCTCCTCCACCACCTGTGTCAGAAAGTTATCATCAGTGCTCYGCAGGAACCTCACAGATTGCTTGTGCCTAGCTGCAARCAGCTTTCCAGCAGGTTCCAGGGTGTTTGAAGTCCCCCATGAGAACCATAGGTGTCACCTATATTAGCCTAYCCTTTAATCCTTACCCATAAACTCTGGATTTGCTGTTCATCCACCTGATGCTTTTTCTGTTTGCAGGTGACCTTTAAGCTTAGTAGGAGCTGTTTAACTAGATCTTAATACAGCATGCTTGAGAGTATAAAAGAACATACAGAATATACTAGAATTGTATTTTCATGTGGTTACTTTTTCCATAGTAGCTTTTTGGATTAGTAGATGGTAAGATGGAAGTATGAAAACAGATGCTTCAGATGAYGGAAGTAAAGGAGATTATGCAAGGTAGAAATGAATGAGGAAAAAAAATTATGGTTACTTCTCAGTAATTTAAAAACAAAACACCAAATCAGTCCCTCTCTCTTCCAAAAAAAACAAAAAACCCACAAAGCCCTGCATCATCATTAATGATTCCTAATACAGTTGGAAATAGGAAAAAACAAATTAGTGACAGAAGCATCAAAATTATTTTATATTTTTTTCCCCTGCTATTAAAAGCAGTACAGCAGTATCTCASTAAAACAGCCCTATGAGAGTACAGTTTCACAAGTTTTCTTGAGCTGAAATAACAGCATGTAGCCAGCAAAAGGGGAGATCTCCTTTCCTGCTCCTTGCTGTACATTATCCCTCTTAACTTGCCCTGATGCTGGTGTCCTGCTGATCTGATGGTAAGGCAGTCCTGCTCACTGACATGGCAGAAGATGAACCTTGCCAAAATGAGGATAAAACCTTAAACTGGATGTTTGGTGTTGATATCTTTCTTTTGAAAWATTCCAGCTATAGATTGCAACTTCACCATTTCCACTTTATACGTGCTTAGCGTATTGAAGCTACATGGAGACCATGAGAAAGTCAAATGCTTTGTGTAACTAACGAAAGAATGATATGAATGTATGGTTAGTGTGTGGTGTGATACTGGCTTTTCCCTGTCAGTCATCTGTTGAGGATGCTCCTTGGAAGGAACAACCAACTTACTCTCATCTGTGTTTTAGATGCTGATGAAATAGTTTTGATGAGAACTAGGAAAAATCYCTGTCTCTGCTAATTTACTATTTACCCCTAGTGTGTGTAATTCAGTGAAGGGGAATGCTTTGTTCTGGTGGTGGTTGAAAGTTGAGGTTATAGGAGTTTTTCTTGACTTACTATCCAGTGGTTCTTCTGATTACTACTTGCTTARTGTTACATGAATCTACTGAAAACCTTTTGTTTCCTTCTGTGACAGAACTGCTCTGCTTGTCTCCTCTCCTCTATTGCTACTTTCCTTTCCTCTGTAAATTGTCCCTCACTTGSTGGCAGCAGAGTGGTCATAATAAAACTGAAGGTCTTTCTCCATAGGCTTTAGTTAATTTACAGTAACATCTTTCTATAGAAAGCTTGTAGCTTGATATATTCTTTTTATTAAGAGACTTYGACTCCTGCAACTTCTTAGCTCTTTGCTCATTTCTAATTAATAAATGTGAAATGTAAGTATTACCTAGGTGTTGTGATTTAGGCATTTTATTCAGCAATTAACATAATGTATACAAAATAGAATCATAAATCCTTTGCTATGAAATCTGGTCTGATATGTGATTTTTTTACAATACCTGTTCTGTGATTTTGGGATCTTTACGTGCTGTCCTAAAGCAACCTTGGCTTCCAGTAAGCAATAGAAATGAATTGGAAGGAAGTTCAATGACCAATGTACTTGCACTGATACTTACTACACTTTATTTATATGCGGGTTTACTCCTGGTAATTCCCTGACTTATCACTGTACTGTACTTGTTTAAGTGATAGGCTGTCACTGTTGCATATGGAAGCGTATTCATCTGCGAAGAGCAGCTGCAYTAGGATACACCTACACAGAGATTTTCCTTGGCTCTTAACTCTGAGACATTTCAGGCCAGATACTTCTGGCTGAAACAACCTGCTCCTTTTCTTTGTGTAATGAGCCTGACATGCAATTTTAACTTCTGTTCTTTCCTTGTTGGAATTAAGCTAAAAGCGCTTAACTTGAGTAGCTGTTCAGCTACTTTGAAGTTACAGTATTCTTGTAATTTGAGCTACTTATATTTACAGTATACTTTATAGCCTGGCTTCCAGAACAGCTTCCCAAAATTAAACCTGGAGGAGTTCGGTCTGCCCCTTTGTCGCTTGGGGAGAATTTGTCTCTACCCAGCTTCAGTGTTTGTGCTGTTGCTCGGGGTGACTTCCTGTACCTTTGTTATGTTTCATGAATATTTCAATCTCTGAAAGTGTTTTATCTCCAGAAGAATCCAAACTAAAATCGAGTCTCCTGGGGAAAAAAAAAAATCAGGCCTATATTGGTGGTCTTATGCCTAGGTACTTTTCTATATAGAAATTATATAGAAATATATAATGGAGTAAAGGAGGGATGTGAAAAATCTGTAGGTGATTTGATATATGAAGATGCATCCATAAGACAAGACATAATATCCAGTSACAGGAGTCTTCGGTGGAATTGGGGTTAATCCTTACTAGTGAGAAATACAAGTTGCTAGAGAAAAGAGAGGACAGGTGGGGAGGCATCAGTTAAAGAAGCAGTTTTATCTCTGCAATTGAAGACTGAATTAATCATTTTTATGCTGTATGAGGGAAGTGATATGAAGGCTTAGGATAGGGCTAGTGGAAGRTACTCATGTTATAGAGAGGAAGATCCTGCCTTTTTTCTTCCTTTATACATTTTCTGCCCGCTAGACACAGAAATAGTGTCTGTCTCCGTTAACATAGTACGGAGAGCAGGCTGTAGCAGCTGAAGGCTTAAATAAAGGGGAGTGGGAGTGGAGCAGGAGGTGTATGTGGGTATTTCTGTTTGATATATCTTAATTCAGCAGCCTGCTTCTGGTCTATGCGTTTAGGATCCCCAAAATTTTGTAGCTGCAACGTACAGACGATTTGGGTTACGGAGGACAGTAAGGATTTTGAGTTTGTTGTGATTCAGACATGGCTGGCTCACACAAGTTCAATGTAGTTTTCCTTAAACTCTAGAAAGAAAAAAACAATGTTATGTTCTCTGTGTGGGTRGGCTTTTTATGTTTTGGGGTGTTTTGTTTTTGAGTCACCTGCTGCACTTGCTGGCAGCTGTACCTCTTTGTTGCATGATGGTGCTGGTGCAGAAACAGCAATGCTAGGCTCACTGTGAGWGTGCTTTATGGGGGTGATGCACAAGGCGGCTGTACTCCCACTCTCCCACTATGCCACGTAAGAACCAGGCTGTTAAATGGGTGCATTTGAATCCTTTATGGGTGCTGTACTAGCAAGTACTCCTCCTCCTTCTGCCCCCCCCCCCCCCAAAAAAAAAAAASAAGAAAAAAAAGAAAAAAGAAAAACCCAAGCCAAAGCAAACCAAAAAGCACGGGCAGAGATCACACCTTTTCTTGCAGTCTAAGAAGCCTCTTGCAGAATAYGGAAAGTTATAGGCAGAAATCTCTGGAAGATACTGCCCTTGGTCRAGCGTAACTTCATTATTGATCTGTCTTCGTGTCTGGCCTTTCTGGAAATGTTTATTTATGGGGAATCCCGTGTATGTGCATGTCTGTCCCTGTTTAAAGTAGAGACTGTTGAAAGAATGGTGTGTAACAGTCAGTCGCTGTTGGACTTGTCACTGCTCACAGCAGCTGCGTTCACGGTGACTGCGTTTGCTGCCATCTTCCTATGATTGCTTTCTTTCAAATAGGTCTGTGAGATGCTTACATTTTAAAAAGGCAGTTACAGTGCATTTAATGTATGTGGGTAGAGCTGTCTTATTCAACATTTTAAGCTTCCAGAATATGATATTTGACTTGTTGAAAAGTTGCATTTTTGAAATGTTAGGCTACTTTCTCAAGTGTTCATTTTATATTATGCTTAGTAATTTCTTTGTGGAGATGGCTTGCCACTAGACACTAGATGATTTTTGCTGTAAAGCCTGTGTGCCAAGCCCATCAAGTCTTAAGGATCTTGTTACAGAAAGTAAAAAGCAAGTGACAAGCTATCTTTTTATAGAAGGTCAAATATTTCTGTATTGGCTGCCATTCTTGGTCTGTTATTTTGTTCCAGAAAAGAGTAGTTGATAGTTGGCCATATGATAAAGTGTGGTGTGCAGCAGTTTTAACAACTGCTAATGTGAGTAGAGAGATGGTAGGTGATTTGTTATAGGTAGGAAAGCAAATGAGTCATTTTTTMCTATTTACTTTTTTCTTTACCTGATCTTCTCATAGGTTCTCCAAGAAGTTGTTTTTCTAGAAAGTCTGCAAGGCGCTTYCTGGTTGTATCTTTTTTCTTTCTTTCTTTTTCTTCCCCCCTCCCCCTTGCTCCTTTTCTGACCCAGCAAAGCAAAAGCATTCTACTCTGTTGCATCCTCTTGGGCTGACTAAATGAAATCTAAACATCTTAATATAAAATCCAGTTTAAGTGTGGATTTTAGGAAAACTTAAAAGATGAAGAGCTTGATTTCTGATAGCCTTCTGGTTTATGTGGTTCATTTGATAGTTGGGACAGAAAAATAACTGCATGGAGACTTGGAGCAGAGATGCGGTGGTCCGTCCAGGTTCATAAGTAGGCCTTTCTAGTTCTACTTTCTCAAAGGAGCAAAGTCTTACTCCATGATCAGATGGAAGTGAGAGAGGTTGAGTGAGGATAAGCCAGGCAGCCACTCCTTATTTTGATGCCCAGGTGACTCTTTTGTGGATCTGGCTTCAGTGAGAACCAGTTTAATCAGACGATTCGYGTGTTTTATGGACCAGTGCCTTCCCCTCTGAGTAGAGAATGGCGTTGGGGTGTGTAACTCATTGTTATCTATGTTTGCTGTATGTTGTTTTTGAATTGCATAAAAGTATGGCTTTTTAAAGCTTAGCTTCTTCCATTACACTCAAGWTAGAAGAAATGACATGGAGGTATTCTGTTCATCATTTTGTGTCATAGCTGTTTTTCCCGTACAGGATCTTCCTAACCGCAAACTCTGTTTTTGATTTGTGGCCTCAATCAAACTGGCCTATAATTTCATCAGAATTAAGATTATACTGGCCCAGTTATTCCCCCAGTTGTATTTCTGCTAACCTTTTCTCTCTGATCTGCAATACATAAACTGGAGTCTGCTTAATTTATTAAGTAGTAGTAAACTTAGAACAAATAAGGAGGAAGGTGGGAGGGGCTGCAAAATGCCACAAAGTAGTGTTGGGCAGCCGGGCAATTCAGGGGCATGGCAGCTGAGCGCTGTTCATTGCATCAGCCTCAGCTCCGTCCCTTTTCTTTGTCCTTGYGCACTAATTTGCTATCCCTCCGTGTGAGCGGTCTGTCACTTCAATGTGTTTTTCTCATTAGAAAATGACAGATTGAAGAATCTCAATGAATACAGGAGGTTAAAGATGTAAGCATGTTCTCCCAGCCACCTGTCTTTAAATGACAGCTTTAGAGATTATCTTTTTCTCTTTTACCTTGAGCCATAATATTAATGGAATTATTCATGCTGGTAAATATAAAGCATTGCGCACACATTTGCAAATCAAGGACTTGATTATTAAAAAGTAGGAAGTTGCATAAATGTCTCCCAGACTATGTCCTGACAAAACAGTTCCATAAAATTAAATGTTTGTGTGACATCTGTTTTAGTTACTGGAACAATAAGCTTTGTTTTTCTTTGATACAATAATTTACTTTCTCTCCCACAATTTTTTAACTGCATAAGAAGGAAAAGAATTGCTTGGTAATTTGATTCCTTATTCTTGAAAATGCCTTCTTTCTGAGGATTATAGAAACACTGAAGAAAATGCAGCTGATATAGTAACTGAATAAAAATTGGGGCAGTGTGAAAGTAGCATGTGCCTGGAAACTCTGAGAGACTTCAAGAACAAAATGATAGAAGAGAAAGTAGTAAGATTTTGTTGGTCAGTATTTGAGTTAATTTGATGCTGAAATGTATAGTACAGCATAGAATTTGTCACATTGTCTGGAATAATAAACCTGGTGGTCTGAGAAGTAATACATGAATCATTACTTGTCTAACATGCTGGAGAATCATAACTGTTGAGGATTTAAATTGGAGGGAAGACTCTATGCTGTTTCAAATCAAGGTATTTTCATTTGAGTAATTTGCATTTTTGTGATTAAAGCAAAATAAAAAAAATGGATTGTGAAGTACATATTGTGAAACTGATTTTGGAGAAAAGTGAGTCTGAGGAAGAGCTAAAGTGGTGTTTGGAGAGAAAGGTTCCTCTATCCATTAATGGGAAAGTAACAGAAAAATTCTGTAGAAAGCTGAAACCAAGGCCAGCCGGTTGTAGAAACACAGCCTGCTTTTCCATTTGGAAGTAGCAGCTGGGTTAAGTCATCATGTAATGTAAGACACTTTATTGCTTGGAGATTATGGAATATTTTGTCTTTAATCAAAGGGTTTGCCTATGCTACTGTGCAGCATTCAGGCATCCATACTAATTTTAAACAAATTAGCTCTGGGATTAGGCAGTCTGTGTAGCATGTATCTCAAGCAGGCTAGTTTGGGAACCCAAGGAAGTAATTAGTACAATTCTGCTTTCCAGGTGGGGTGAGTTTTTGACAGATTGTGAAATGTCCATAGTTCAAGACTTGACTGGTATTGCAGTTGTCCAATGGCAAAAGTGTTTTTATAAAACTGTGTCATGTTTTATTCAACCTCCAGTTTGATACCATAATCTRGAACAGAAGACTGATTAATGGGGAGTTGGAGGTGAGATTCAAAACATAAGAAAGATTTGGCAGCCCTCCCTTGAAAACTTTTTGGGTTTAAAGAGGTCTTAATTTAAGATGCTTGGTTAGTTTCTGAAGYGTGTTCATGATAAGAGGTAAAAAGAAGGAAGCTATTGTAAGAGATCTTTTCTGCCAGGAGTATGCCTTCGAGAGCAACAGCTTCTGTGGGCAGTATGTCATCTTATGGATGTGCAATTAATGTTGAAATGTCTAGAAATGTTTTGTGTTTCTTTAATCAAAATGCATTTCTATTTGAGAATATCAGAGTGCTTCATTTTACTGGACATGTGCAAATGAAATTCCTKTACCCAATGAGGAGAGTAAATTACAGGGGAAACGTTCATATTGTGGTTGCTTCCATTTTTGTTTGTTTGTTTGTTTTTTAAATKACCTCAATCTGGAACTGTGCTGGAACTGTCAGAATTGGCTCGTGGAAGGACTATAGCTGTTGCTGCCTGCTGAGAGGTTCTGGTGGTAGACCATTTTCACCCCCTAGTACAGCACTAGCRTTTTGTCACCTGCTCAATGTCACAACAGTTGTTTTTCTTAAGCTACTCTTGAATGGGGAGCTGTTCCTCACAAGAACTTAGAAGGCAGCATGCTTCCTAATGAGTAGTACTTTTTCTGGTTGACTTTTTGTTGTTGATGTTTTTTGCCTGGCTGTCAAGGTGAGTAGGTAACAGGACAGGAGTGAAACTTTCCATGACGAGTGTCTAATTGACAGGTAGTTGCATAATTTGTAGAACTAAGCTAATTAATTCTGAGAGAGAGCAAGYTTTGAAATACGGCAGGTGAAATAGAAATAAAGTGTCATTATCAGGTCATGTTGACAAGATCATAACTTGCAAAAATTCTAGCAGTGTCAGACTTCTTAAAACTGGACAGAACAGCAATAAAATTCTAGTTGGCAGAAGGTGGCAGAATGTTTTAACTTTTAATTGGTATCATTTGGTAGTGTATCTGAATTTGGTTGCTGTACTTGGATAGCTGTCAGACACTTGCAGATATTGAGAAGTCAAATATTTGAAAATACCCTGTCACATCTAGCTAACAGTAATGCAAACTGCCTCTTTCATTGCATGTTATATAATACACTTGTAAATATTCAGTGTCATTTCATTAATCAATTGAATTGAAAGCACCTAGGGGAGCAAAATATAGAAATATAATTGATTTATTGGGGGATATTTGATTTACCTTGCTGCATAGTGCTTATGAAGAAAAAAGCTAAAAGTGAGTATGGATTAACTGTAGACTGTGTCCTTGGTAGATAAAATGCTTGGTAAGAGGCTGAAAGGACTGCGGCAAGGTCTATGGAGAGCACCCTGAAGGAAGTGGGAGAGGAGGGCCATCCTGGGGGCATGCCAGGAGCTTGAGCGAAACTGGTCGGCTGGAGCTGGAAGCCTGTGTTCGGTGGATGGGCTTGAGGCTAACGTGAGGCATTCGTTGGACAGGGTTGCTCCTCTGAAACGACCTACTTGTTCTTGCCTGTAGCTCTTACATGTCTACATGAAACAGTGCTTAATCAGTTTTAGTGTGTTAAAGTAATAATGCTCTAGATTTAAGTGGACTCTTCTAATGAATATTAATTACCAAAAAATKATTTTTGTCTATGTTTGGAATTATAGGAATACTTAGCTGTCAGTCATTTGGACATTTGGTCATTTGGTCAGCTGTCAGTTATTTAATCATTTCTGTGTAACACTGACTGTGTTTTTGTGCATGTTTAGTATTGCATAGCTCAGCTCTRTTACCTCCCACCTGGTTATTCTCTAGAGTATTTGCAAGTTCTTATCGATGTTAAAGTTAATTACCAAAATATGACATCATGGGTAAATGCGTGCAATGTTAGGAAGGGCAGTAGAAAGATAAAGAATAAGGTTGTAAGATAAATCAGTTATAGAGAGGTTAGTGCTGTTATTTCCCTGATGGGCTGAACAAGTGATTTCTGGAACTTGAAAGATGTCCCTGTTCTTTTCTACAGTTACATGAGGCTTCTAAAATGTGAAACATGCCATTCTTTTACTTGTACCCTGCTATATATATTGCCTTTCTATCCTCAGAATGAAAGACTCTAGTCTCCTATTTTCCCTGCATTTTTGTGATGGTCTGAACTGGGTCATCAGCTGTAACTCACGAAGATGTTTTTGGAAGCTGCTGCTGCTTCTATCTCATTCTGATTCTTTTTTTTTTTTTTTTTTTCCTTTTTTTTTCTTTTTCTGCTTAGGTTAACATTTAATGCTTTTTCTTCTCCTGCCTCATCCTATCCTTTGAACTGTTCCTGAAGTGCCTTATCCCTCTGCTTCTGATGTGGCACTATCGGTGTCTGTGTGGTTTCCTGCTGTTTGTCTCTTCTGTGATGTGGCTATGTGCAACGTGAAGAGAGGAGCTGTGCATCAAACCCAGACTCTCGAAGAGCAAATGTGTGGCTCTGTGTGATTTCAGCAATGTCATGGTCAAGGTGACTGAAAAATTCTTGAGCTGTTGGCCTCTCCAGAGTTGTGGGAAGGCTGTTCTGTTGACATAAACAGCTTTCACTGGKTACTCAAATTTATGTTTTTGTAGATGATTCTTTTTCTTTCTTTTTTTTTTTTTTTTCCTCCTGTGGTTTTCAAAGTTGGCAGAAAAACTGATTCATGAGGGGCAGCAAAGAAGGTAGGATAATTGGAGAAGGCAATGCTAAGGCTCACAACAGCTGGTTATTCTTTTTGAAGGTTTACACTGGAAGTATGTTGCATACTTTTTACAGGCAATKAAGACATCACAAGTCCTAAAAGCTGAAGATACAAGGCCAATGAAAATGTTCTGTTTTTCTGGTACTACGTGTAAAACAAGTTAYGGTTGGCTGGAAAGTCAGATTAACACCTGTAGCTGTGATGGCAGTAATCTGGAAGGGTGCTGTCTCTGCATATGCAGATTTGTAGAAGTGGCTACTCTAGCGTCAACGTTGTTATRCTTGTGTGGCTGGCTTACTGCTATGGGGTAGTTTTATAGCAATGCAAAGCGCAGCTTTGTGGAGCTATGTTTATTCTGAGTGGGGTGCTTTGGCTGGGGGCGCATGCAAAGATTTCTGAGCTCTGAAGTTTTGGTGCTGTGAATGTGATTTAGTAGACTGCTTGCTCTGATAGCCTCAAAAGAACACTTCTTTCCAAGTGTGTTGCCCTTGAAGGGAGAATGAAGGATAAGTGTTCTTGCTTTCTGTGTGTGTGTGTGCGCATGCGTACGTGCATATGTGGCAAAGAGTTGCAAAATATTAAATAATTGCTTTGTGTAATAGTGTACATGATTTCCACTTGGAAATAGAATTTAAGATCTAAACTGTTAAAGATAAGATTGAAAAAGAAATTGCATTTCTAATGCTTGAGATTGACACTAAGTTAAAGAGTTTTCACTTGCGTTTATTTAGTGCACCTGCACTAGGCAATTAGTTTATTTTGGTTTTATGATCATGCAGTCCCATCAGTTGGCTTATTGTGGAATGGTTTGTGCCAGTCAATACTGAGTGAATGAAGACTAAGGGAAGGAAGGGAAGGTCCTGTAGGCTTTGGCGAGAGGGATGCATTGCCTGCTTTGCTTCTCCACAGAGCTATCTTRGGAGCAAAGTCTTAGCGCTCTGCAAACAAGAAATGTTACTTAGCTTAGTAAGTCTAAATGGGAATATGGGCATCCATTTGCTTCTAAATGTATTCTCTTTTGTTATGTAAAGCATATACTTTTCTCTAGTTTAACTTTCCAAGGCTGTCCTCAAAATTCTGTGCAAACACAGGATTCTGAGAATAACCAATTTAGGAACAAGATGATCATCAAACTCRGCACCTTCCAGTTATGTTTTATTGTGTGCTTGGTCTCTCAGTTTTATCACTTATGCATCAGAATAAAGTCCTAGAAGAGTTCCGAGGCAGAATTGTTAGGCTCTTCTCTTCCTTTCCACCACGTTTTTACTCCTCCCTGCTTCCTTTTCTCTCTCCTCAGTGTACTGTGACTCTGAATAACTCTTTATCTTTGGTTACTGGATTTTTACTGGCTGAAAACTTCATGGTCCTAACTATATGATCATCAGTAACCTTTCTCCCCCCCCCTTGTTGTTAGAATTTTTTAGCAGAGTGACCAAGCAGACCCCCAGCAGTCCCTCTGCCCCTAACTGTTGTCTTTAGGTGGGCTTCCATACTTGCTACCTAGTGTTTAAYGGGAACTGAATGTTTGTTTCCTTTGGTCAGTCTCAAAATCCAGCTCATAACATCTGTGTGTGAAATGTTATCATACAGGGGAAAATATTATGCTATCTTTAATTGTGCTCATCCCTCTCTGAAAACAGTGTTACATTTCAAAATACTAGCTATGGAGAGTAAGCATATATTTCAAGTATAATTGCAAAATAAAAGATGTTAAATAATTGCTTTGCTTAGTAGTATACATAAGTTCCATTTCCGGAAATCAACATGTGTATTGATACTCTTTCATTGAAGTCTCTTCAGTTAGAAATTCTTTTCCTTGCTTCATCTCTTGTGTGAACCTCACCATTAATCTAAAAAAAATAGAGGTGGTAAAGCCCTAAAACTCGTCCTTAAAAGAAAAATAACCCCCTCCCCACCCCTACCAAACAAATAACAGTACCGCATAAAATTGAGTTCTTACCCCCTCTAGCCCCCCCTCAAAAAAAAAAAAAAACTTTACCGTCATTGGGGTTTTTGTTGTTGTTGATGATGGCTTTGATTTTAAGATCAATCTGTGCTTTTCTTTGAGTAACTGCTTGTAAAACCCTTAACAGAATCACTATACAATTGCAATTTCTTTGAACAGGTACTTTGTGCTGGACTTTGAAACGGGGATTCTGCAGTATTTTGTGAATGAACAAAGTAAAAACCAGAAGCCACGAGGAACCTTGTCTTTAGCTGGAGCTATAATATCACCCAGTGATGAAGCGCCACACATGTTGGTGGTCTACTCTGCTAATGGAGAGATGTATAAGTTGAGAGGTAACAGTGCTGTTTAAAGTGCCAGCAGAGTTGTTCTGCCYTACTCCTGTTTCTACCTCTCTTCTCTCATTTCTTTCTTCCTCATACTGCCAGAAAGTAGTGATTGTATTGCTGTGTTCTTACATATTAAGTTATAAAACATATTGGAAGACTCCTGTGGATTTAAATATGCATGCATTTACAATATGTAGAATATTAGAGCTAGAAGATGCCTCAAGAATCTTCTTCCCACTAGCTGGTAGCGGCATGTTGATTCTACAGTGTATCTTCTTTGGTCCAAAGGTTGCAGGAATTGCTTTCGCTGCTGTCTGCAGCATAGCATTTTATTTCTAATATTGTTTCCCCTTCCCATCATCCTGCAGCTAATCTGCAGYAATGAATCTGCTGATGCCAGTGGAGGGCTGTTAAGATACTCAGTTCTTGTAAGTTTTGGAATCATTTACTGTACATTTAGCATAAAATTTAGCATTCTCTTGTTCTGAAGCATAAGAAAAATAATAAAGGGTATATGAGTTCTCTTGAATAAAACGTTATAGACTGCGAACAGCATTTTCAATAACTTGTAGAGCTGACTTTCAAAGGTTAATGGGGGAAATTGGTTTTCGTTCTTGTTTTTTTTTATGTTGCATGAGAATAATATAGAGTTTTAAAGAGAGATTTAGCCAGACTATATTTTTTAAAAAAAGTACAAAATTTTTTGGGGAACTAGTAGCTTGTCTAACTTGAAGAGCTGATTGATAGYCTCAGTATAGAGGTTTCACTAATTTAAATGCTATAATATGCTCCCTCACCTTCAGAGAAAGAGGTAAGTGAAGCAAAAGTGGATTAAAAAACCCACCTTCTTGGGGTAACTATGCCTTGAAGTACAACTTGCAGGAGGTAATTGTGAAGGACCCTTGTAAACCTCTCTTCTAACTGGCCACAGCATCTTGAATTGAGGTATAGACATGTTATACTTAAGAATTCGTGCATATTTAATTAGTGTAAATTAAGATTTACCATGTATCCTGACCAATAGATAGGACAGACATATCATATCTAATACACGCATTCATATGTGCACACTCACATATAATAGTATTTATAATGCATATGTAAAAACTGTTGCCTTCTCTTATACAAGAAAGAATATCAGTTTGTTTGTGTGTGATTCCCTTCRTTCTCTTGTTTCTGTTCTAGCTGCTGATGCAAAGGAGAAGCAGTACTGGATAACTCAGCTTCGATCTTGTGCCAAACATCACACGGAAGGTAATTCTAAGGTAAATAATTAAGAGAAAGGAAATAACTGTTGTTTTAAGTAGTGTAAGTGAAGAACAGCGTTGTCTGGATGATAGATTGGCTGCTGTGTTTGGCATGTTCATATTTAGATAGAGGTCTGTGAATAAAAATACTAAGAAATAATAAGTGGTCTTTCCTCACCTACTGCTCAGAAGTCTGACTATTTTTTTTAAAGTAACCTGCTTCTTCTCTTTTAATAAATACATATTGTAAGATAGTGAAGTAGGTGAAATTCATGAAATGAGTTTCTAAGTTGTCAACGGATGTTTATTGAATGGTTTGATAAACAGTTTATAAACAAATACCTGTGTAATATCCTTATTGATACTTAAAATGTTAACTAATACTAATTTTATTGGCAGTCCAGCTGGTTAACAGCTCTTCCATAGCAAGATTCATGTGATTGTTGACAGCAGACAGCTTTAGGTCTACCATAGCTGAAAGAGGTCATCCTTTGAAGATTTATATTATTTATCTCTCTGTGGAAGTAATRTCTGAATCTTTTCTCCTCAAACAGATAAATATTTTGGACAGATACTTTAAAAATAGCAGACTGGTGGGGGAAGGAGGAGGAGTCTTTGCCCCAAGTAGTAATAAATCTTGTTTAAACTAAAGTGGACTTTGAAGTGGGAGGGATTTAAAAAAGCAAAAAACCAATCCCCGCCAACACTGTTTATTTTAATATGTTTTTAGTATTAATTAGTATTAAGCTAAAACAGTTACTAAAACAAAATACAAGTTTTGCTCCTGTCTTYAGTCTTCTAATGTCTTTACCGGAATTAAAATGTTTTCTTTTTTCGTGATTGTTTACTCTATAAATATTAAAAATGACATCTAAATCTAAGTGCAGGTGGAAAAGATTCCTTTTATTTGCCCACCTCCCCAAGATGGTGAGAACGTTAATCCTATGTTAACTGTGGTAGAAATCATGRTTCTGAGTGTCTTTGAAAATTAGACTCCGAGCAGCTGGGTGATACTTTAAGGACACTGGCAGCCACTGAAGTGTTTGAAGTACAACAGAAACAACCTTTTTTTTCCTCTTTGAGGTGATGTTGAGTTACCAGGAAGCTATTCTATTTAAATAAAGAAAAATCTTTTCCTTAAAAAAAAGAAACAATTCTTAATATTTCAGTAGTCTGTCTTTCAGTTCTCATGCTAGATAGTTAAATGTTGTTTAATAAAGCTGTAACCCAGTGCTATTGATAACATATTTTATTTATATATACTRTACAATTCTGTAATAATATTTTATAATAACATTCATAATGTATTTTAGTCTCTTACGACATTTTGCTTCTTACCTGAAGTCCCTCTGGATTCTTGCAGGCATAAGCAACGGTATAGTTAAATTTAGATGTGACTTTATGATATGAAGATTCCTTTCTGATATGAATGTATATTGTATTTCTATTTTTGTTTCACAGATCAGTCTTTATAGTATACTAATTATTTTGGCTTCATCTAACGTAACAGAATATTTGTAGTATTTATTTTTTAAAATAAGCTTGACCAGGATTTCTTTGCGTGTTTCTGTTTGAATCAAACCAATATTATTCAAGGAAAGTTTTCAGAAAAAATGCAATTATTGCTATTCTTCCGTTTCTTGCATGACTAGCAGGGTCAGGTCTGTATATGGATGCAAGAAGAAATGATACCAATGACTAATGCATACTAAATGAGGTGAGACAGCACTTATGGAAGACCTTCAAATGATATAAAGAGGTTGCAGAACCTGTTAGTATTAATGTAGTAGATGGCATTCTTCCTTGTGATTTAGTGGTGAATCAAAAAGTAGAGGTTTGCTAAAGATGTTGTCCTTTGGATGATAATCAAAGCAAAATTCTTGCCAGTCTTAATGGCTATGTGCTCTGGGCTGCTCACTTCTGTACTGTGGAAACTAGCCCTATGGCAGTGGCACTCTGTGTATCTTTCTACTACATTCCTCGGTGTTTTCGATTGGATTTGTCTCTTGTGTTCTATGTTATTTTGTACAGTAAATCCATGCCTGCCCTCCTTTCACTGTGAGCAAGAAATTAACAGAAAGTAAACCAAAATCAAACTCCCAAATACTCCATATTGTCTTTTTCTTCCCTCTTGAAAAGGTGTAAGCATGAAAACATGAGGACCACTCTGGAGCTGTATGCTGTTGGAGAGTTCTTGCTGTTTGGTATAGAAAGAGGTCAGATAGAGAGATTGGTGGTGGTAGTACAGAAACTCTTAATTGTGTTACAGGAATCATTCTACAGTTAGCTGAAGCTTTTAGCTAGAAGTTGTTATATGTATACACACTTTAGGTACTTCGGACTTGTAAAACCTTGAGCGATAGACTCTTGCACAAAAAAAACGAAAGTACTGTTTATTAAGTAAACATCCTAGAATTTTGGTAACGTTTTTAACCTATATTTTTGAAATTCTAACTGTATTTTTCTATTCTTTTAACAAATTTAAATTTTTARGAATCCATTGGGTGTTAGGTTTTGCTTTTGGCACAAATGGTGGAGTKGCAAATTACTGTGGAGTATAGGAAAACGAAAGTCCGTTGTGATGCAGAGGCAGTGGAATGTGGTCTGTGGAATATTAAAATAAATTTTGTACTTATTAGTGTACTTTAGGTGTASTTTATATCTCTAGGATCTTTTGGATGCTCTTTCCTACCCTTTGARGTAACTTTGAAATCCTGAATAGGAAGGCTGGATGCTGTAATTTRTATCTAGACTATCAGCAGGATTTTGCATTATTAGTTGCAGACTGGTAAGGTGATAACAAAGCTATTTATGCAGAATTCAGGTTTCTGGCTTGATTTTAGTTGATCAGTCAGGGTATATTCTCTGTCCTAGAATTAACAAATAAGCAAATTCGTGGTTTTAAAAGGAAAGGGATTAGAAGCTTGTCGTTCTTTAAATGTGATTAATAAGTGTTAATACAGTGCCAGTAAATGAAGATTAAGCTTTTTCTCACTAGATTGTAGTGCTAGGATGTAGGATCAGAGTTTTTCCAGGGGGCACCGAGGGGTAAACCTAGCGCTTYTAAGCAGATTCAAGACATACGCTGTCCAGAACTGAAATTGTAACATAATGCACTCTTCAAAGCTTTTTACTGCCTACAGTTGACAAACCTCAGACCAAACTTTTCATATATAGGTACTGTGTATTTTATTTTTCAGTTCAACAGTACTTTTKGTAAAGTTTCCTGAAAATCTTAATCCTTCTGCAAGCATATCAGCAGTAGAAAGCCTAGCAGAGTGTGTCTGGGACTGAGAGATGATCATGACGTAAAAGATACGCTAGAAAAAAATAATGCTATTGCAGAAAAACGGGGTTTTTCTACCTGTGTTCAAGGTATAGGGACTTGCTGAAGTTTCCACGCTGGGATTTTGCTTTATGGAGRGTGTATTAGAAAGAGTAGCCTTACTAGATCAGATCAAAAACCCCTTCACCACAGTATGCTGTATCAAGTACCAGCTGGGAGTACCCAGAGAAGAGCGTAAGGACAGAACAAAGCTGCAGCTCTACTKGGTCAGAATATTCTTATGGTTAATATTGATTTGCAGATCGGAGAGTTCCTGAGCTAGAGATGGTATCTATATATATTTAATTTTCATCAATAATTTATTCTTTAAATTTTATGGCTACATTTTGAATCCACTTAAATATTGAGCACCTACAAAGTCCTGTGACAAAGCAACAGAACTTTTGTCAGTCTGTATAATGAAGAGGCTTGTGCAATGGCATACTGATGGCTTTTTTTTTATTATTTTTTTTTGCTTACTACTGATCAATAGTTCTGTGGAACTGTCTATTATAATACCAAAGTCTCATTCTGGAATGGCAATAATTAAGCTGAAGCWTAATCATGTGCAGTTTGGATTGTTTMTTTTTTCCTTTAGGTAAAACTTTAGTAATAATTAAAGTTTATCTTCTGTTTTTAACATCTATTCTCTCCTGCTGAGCTCTCTCTGCAGTATCTATGTATTTTGATAGGCTCAGAATTAATTATTATGCCAAGAGAAAGATCTTGGTATTATAATAGTGAAAATGTCCAGCAATTGGTAGTGGTTAAAAAAAAAAGTAGAATTTTAGGACTGATCAAGAGGGAAATAGAGAATAAAAGAACAAATATTTAAACTACTCTATAACTATTGTGYGCTTGTGTCTTGAATATGTATTATCTGTTGTGCATGTCCTCTTCCATTTCTGAAAAGGAAACACTGAAACTAGGGAGAATACTTTTAATCACCTTTTTATTCTGTACAGAATGAAGTCTGTATAAGGAAAGGCTGACTAGACTGGAACTTCTTTTGTGATGGTGAAGGGAAAAAGAAGGCTATTGGGAACAAGAAAGAGTAGTGTTAATGAGTGTCATGATTTCAATAGGAAATATTTGCTTGATTGTTAATATAGGTATGAGGAAACGTCAAGGGAAATGATCAGATAAGTTCAAAATAAAACGTGATTGAAATCTGGAGATTTATATGGGATGTTTTGGATGCCAAAAGCCTGTAYAGATTTGAAAAGCAATTAGAAGAATTATTAGGAAAAAATGCTCGATTGGGTAAGTAGGAGGCCGTTGAATATACGGACACAGCTTTTGTGACAGAAGATCTCTGAGCTGCAAACTGTTAGAAACAGGAAGGGCTTGGAATGGGAAGCATCTTCTTAAACTTTTACTTGTACTCTTGCCTAGTAACCTACTACCACCGTGATTTTATTCTGGTTCTTAGGCCCATCCTGCAAGAAAATAAAAAGATTTCCATGACTGAGGTGTGAGTATGCATAACTGAGGAAACAAATTAATGATTAYTTTAAACTGCAGGAAGAGGTGAAGATCCAAAATTGTTGGAAGAGGTAATGGTCTGAGGATAGCAAGTAGAGCACCAGAAGCACTCAGAAGGGGCAACACTGGGGAAAAAGAAAACCCAAAACAAAAACTTCTGAAGTGTTCAGGGAAGTTGTAGGGTGAGCACRGCAATGTAGTGTTCTGCTCTGGGTGCTGGGCAAGTAGGCTCTGTAGTTGTTGCAACTGGGAATTTGTCTTAAAGTCTCTTGATACGTTTTTTCYCCTATCTTCTGAGACTTGAGTAATATTATCTAAGAGTTAGATTTTCCCCTGAGCTTAGTATTACATATAGTGCTAGCTTGATTTTCACTTAAGAAGTAGGTTTTAAAGCTTCTCTCTGCTTTTCTCTGTAAAAAGCAAGTGATCAACAGCTTGAGTGCTTCAATAATTAGACATTGGAGACCAGATACTGGTCACAAGAGAGTGATTCTTCATATAAATGCCAGAAACTAGGAAAATAATATATTTTTATAACACTTTTTTCTTCAAGTTTCTGCTTTCAAAACCACTGCAAAGTAGGAGGTGAGGGAAGCAGAATTGCTACATTTCTTCATGTTTCTATATTTTCAATACTTTGAGTGCTGGAATAAGTGATAACAGCAAATCGTCTGCCTCTTAAACTGTTGTCAGTGAACAGGCAGATGGATGCTCGTGTCTTTTAACCTTCTAGAGCTTGAACAAAGTCCAATGCTGCCTCTTGCTGGGAAAAGGCATGTTTCAGCATCTGGAAAGTTGGAGCCCAAGTATTCATCCCTGGCAGCTTCTGCAGCTTAAACTCACCTTTTAACAGGAACTATGAAAGGCAGAATGTTCTAGCTACCTTGGGAGTCACTTAAACATGTGAAATGCAATCTTGTGTTTTCTCTCCCTTCGTCATCTCCATCACACTTGGATTATAGCTCACCAGCTTAGTCTGGCAAATATATGTCTGACCTATTTGGTGTGCTGTGTGTTATTCTCTTGCTAAAATGTTTGCTAATTCCTCACTAGCTAAGTCAAAATTTTGTCCTGTTCTGATTCTTTCTGCTTGTCACTAAAGATGACATTAGGGTAAAATACATTCTCTTAGAAAAGCTATAGGGTATAGAAATTTCACTTCTACATATTTAAAGAAAAATAATTGAAAGCATGCACATGCTGATRTATACATGAGAAAGAGGTGAGATTGGAAGAGTAGAATATGCAATGGGTATGTGTGTGTCTAAATATATGTTTTTTTTCTTCTTATGCAAATGTGATTACGTGATATCTGAGGGAATATGCTGGGATAACAGTTAGAAGCAGTGGAAGGGACCACAAGAATATTGGTAAATAACCTGCTCTTAATGAAGTAAAAACACATTTTTGAAGTTCTGAATAGATTTTCTTTTCTCTCTCTCTCTCTCTTTTTTTTTTTTTTTTTTTTAACTGGAAGGAGATTCATGTGGAAATTCTGAGAATTTAGAGAACATTCTCAAAAATTTTTTTTTTTTTTTTTTAACTGGAAGGAGATTCATGTGGAAATTCTGAGAATTTAGAGAACATTCTCAGTAGCTCATGCTATGTCACTATTTCTGTAAAATATTGGTAGGAAAGCATTGGTAGGAGAGCATTTCTTCTTCCTGTACTGGATGCAGATCAGGACTGATTTACTTTCATAGTTAYTGCATGCTTATGAATGCTACTGATTGATTTACTCTCTTCAAAGCTTGGATTGGGGRCTGGAGTGATGGAGAGAGGAAATTAAGCAGTGTAGTGATTAGGAGAAAAAAGTTACATGAAATTATTGCTTGCATACTAATGACTGAATATTGTCTAAAGGTGAGCTATATAGCTAACAAGTAGATGTAACACAAGCTAAGTCTGTCACTTTATTTTAATTAAATTTTTACGTTTTGGTGATAAAAGCAGTAAGAGGATAATGTTTTCTGGCAAGTAATTGCTATGCTGTAAAATGGTCTTAATGTTCTCGTTATTCCTGTACAAGCCTTACGTTGCTTAATTAGGGATCTCTCAACTTGCCACAGAGTGCCAAATCACRCTGTATTGGAAAAAGTCATCTATGTCTGGATAGGGTTGGTGGTTTTTATAGACTGTTGTAAGTGAATATGATTGTCCAAGTCTTAATTAAAGCACTAGTCAAATTGGAATTTGAAGTATAAAAWGATTCCGAGAAAAAGTAGGTTTATACATGTATTTTGGTGGCAAATTCCAAGAATAAAATTATTTCTGTAAATTGTCAAAAGCTTTTTAGTTCATTTGTTTTGTATCTCTCTTTCTTGTCTGTTTAATGATGGTGGCTGTGAAAGTAGTACTAAACATAGGTTTTTATAGCAGCTCTTATTGCCAAYGTATGCATCAGTTGCTGGACTGGCAAATAATCTTGGAGATGAAGTGCATGTTAGGAATGTGGCAGGGAACAGGAACCTTCAGCTTGTGAAGCCACTGCTCATATCTTAAATTGTAGTCAGGTGGTGACTTCCAGTTTCGGTTTAGGTAAGACTAAGGGGTAGGCTTCCTCTTTTTCTAATCTTGGCTTGTGGAGCTGAACAGTGAACTGTGTCAGGGAACTCACACTGTTAAAAGCTGGTGGGAGCAGTTTTGTGGTTTAGCTGAGCCCATCTGCTGGTTCCCTGCAGCTGTAAAGGGCAGTCCTTCTCCTTCCTTCTGTGCTACTTTTTGTGCAGGCTCTGGTATTTATCTGGCTCTATAGTAGCTTGGGTATCTGAAACAGCAAAAAACACATCCTGCTTCAAAGGACTTAATTATCTGACCAGCTTCCTGAGGGGGTCAGATGAGTGCTGATGCAAGGGAAGGAAGGAAGATGTTCTTGCTTCCAGCAACCCCCAGATGGGAAGATTCCACTCTCTTCCTCCTCCTCCACTGGTTCCTCTCTATTGGCTTGTTGGTACCACTGTTAGTATACTGAAACCATCACGGATCATGCCCCAAAACAACCTTTCTCTGATTTAGACTGAGACTTCGTATTTAAAAATGAGCCAGCTAGTGGCTGCCCCGCTCTGTGAAGGGCAGACGTGCCCTCCTTCTCAAGCAGTGCTCCTAATGCAGGTTCTTGCCTTCATCTAGCCCTTTAGGAAAGGCATGCTGAGAGCTAAATCAGCAGAAAATTMTGTGTGTGCGTGCCTGTCTGTTTCTGTCTCTGTCTCTYTCTTCTGATTTAACTCCCTGAAGTGTTTCTCCATGGGATCGGATGGGCCTCAGAGTCGGCGTGGGAAGGTGATGGAGAAAGAAGAGCAAAGTGCCCATTTCAGTGGCAACTGCAGTAGCAGTTGAACTATAATGTGAAACAGCGCCTGTAGTAACGCCTGGAAATCTGAAGTCAGCCCTTTTCTGAAATCTGTATAAGGCAGCCACGTAGTTTCTGTGCGCAGCGGGAAGAATGGCTATCRTAGTGCTGAGACTGGGAGCCCTTCATCGGTTTCGTCAGGTTTTGTTTTGCCTTAGTAATGAATGGCCATGAAGAATCTTTCCAGATGAGTTGTTCACCAGCTATTTTGAGCACCCATGTGGTAACTGCTTCCATAAAGCTACATTAGTGAAAGTTTCAAGCCTTTGGCAGTATTGTTTTGGTTCTTATCTCCACATCAAACCTCTTATTCTTTTTGAGTAAGTTCACTCTTCCTTCCTTTTCTCTACTTTTTCCCCTTCTTCCTCTCTTCCCTGCCCTATGGAAGACAACTAATTAAAATGCTTCTAATTAAAATGTTTTTAGTTTTGGAAATCCTCATGGTGATGRGGCTGAGAAGGAAGCACTACCTGGCTGGAGATAGGTGGATTTTTTTTTCCTTCAGAAATTGCATGAAGATAGAGTTGCTCACATCTGTCTGGTTTCAAGACCTTTCTGAAAAAATGAATAATTTCTACATTTAGGATTGAACATGAGTTTGCTCAAATGCTTCTTGACAAATAAGTGATTTTTATGATCAAATGATCATCATAGTCCGTTGCTTAAAAGCAGACATACGTATTGCCTTACCTAAAGATGATAAAGCACACTAATAAGTTCTGTCTGAAGTTTGGATGTTCCATAGATTGCCATTTGCAATTTAATATTTGTGGCTGATCAGAGTGTAGATTAAACAGATATCCATGCATATTTTTCTCTTTCAGTATTTATTTATTAAAGATGTATTAGAAAATGTATAAATGGGAATTAAAATACTGAACAGTGGTGTCGCCAAATCATTATTTCTCGCTGATAGCATGTGACTTCTCATTGCTAAAAACTTTACATAGGGGCTTGTGCTGTGCCTCTGTTAGGCTTACTGCAGAAGAGTAAAKGAATGTGATTTCAACATTTTATATTGTGCAGAAAACATTTGGCTCAGTGCCTCTGAAGGAGATGATGATGATCAGCCATAAACAGATAGGACAGTCCACTTCAGAAATTAGTTTATTGATCTCTGGAACATTGTATTTACTTTCCAAAATAAACAAAATTGTTTGCTTCTGGTAAATGTGAAAAACACGTTAGCTTCTTTGTGAGCTGGAAGAGTAATCTCCTGGGAGAATGAGTCATGAAAGCATTAGTATAGTTGGAACTTATTGTTCTACAATTACATTATTTTAATTGTTGGATTTTTCTTATTCAAATAGAAGCATTCAATATATTGTTTTTTCATCTGAGGGCTGGACAATCTACTAAAAATAAAAATCTTAACCCAAATCTCTATTAGCTAGGCATGCTCTAATTAGTTTTAGGTCCTAAAACCAAGATGAGCAGAAGTTACAAACTATTCTCTTATTAGCTTATTTATTATACTTTTATTCATTTTCATTTTATTAGCAGGCAAACTGTTGGAGCTATGGTAATATGTAGCCTTGTGAAAGAATATTTGTAATCCCTTGGGATGCTTCTGCCTGAGTGCTTCTTGACTTGTTATTAGTACCTTGTATTACCAATCATTGAAGAATTCATTATGTCTTTTTATCAGTCCTTCGTTATTCCCCTTATTTATTTGTAAACCAGAAAGCASTAGGACTAAAGAAGACGTATGATCGCACTTGGAGGGGCAGATCAGTCATACCAGCAAACCAGCAGTGCTTGCGAGAAGAATAGGGGACTAGGAATGAAGATGCCACAGTTACTGTCCGTCCTTTGATTTTTCTGGGGAAGTGATTTTAATGCTTTTTCTAGTGTGATGTATAATGAGATATTTGTTAGCTGTGGAAAACCTAACAGACTTTCACATTTTTAGAAAAGGAAATCTTTTGGTTTTGCACAACTGTGTGTCTAAATGTAAAAGAGATGCTTGTCATTTCCAGTATTTAATTTGAAAAAGTTCTGCRAAGAGAAGTCAAGTGTTTGGCTGGGACATAGGTGTTGACAATGTGCTGTGAAATTCCAGAGTGTGTGAGAATTAAAGTATGTAGTTCCAAAAGAGGTCTCTTCTTGAAGTGGCAGTAGAAGTTGGCAGAAGAAATTAGCTGCTGTTTCTGTGTCCTTGGGCTGAGCAGGCACAGCGCTTTGCTGTCATTATAATTCTCTATGGCAGTTTTGGTGCTCCTCAGCCACTGAGGAGTGAGGCCCCACTTTCAAAGTCTTTGAGTGACTGTAGAAACTACTTCCTGCAAACATTCTGCAGCACTTTGTTAGGTGATACTTCTTGTATCTTCAAGTGCTTCCTCTTTACTGGCATCAATCCCTTGCAGTCTTGTCATTTCAGTCATTAAGTTCCACAGCAATCTTGTCAGATAAGGTGGAACAGAAGGATTTGCTGTAAATTGGAACTGGCTAAATTTATCTTAGAGACTTGCCTAGGGAGAGCCTCATGGGTAGCCGGAGGTCCTAATAGAGAATTCGTTCAGATTTTGTATGTTACAGAAATACTATAAAGAATAACCCCAAATTAGATACCAGAGGATTTGTGTGGTGGGCTAGTAGAGTTTTCTGGCACATAGATCAGAAAAACTGGATAACTAGGTGAGAGCAAGATGCAAAGGGACAGAAAATGTACAAGTGAGGAAAAATTTCATAGGAGCCATTCAYGTCAATGTATTCTGCTTTGTTTGGTGCAGGCTGTGGTTGCATGTGCTAATTCAAGTTGGCCCATCTTCTAACTTGAAAAATTTTGAGTTGCATAGGATTGGTAGGCATCTTCTGCCCAGAGGGTAAGAGGAGGACTAGGAGAGGTTCACAGGCAGACATCTCTTCTTGGAGATTACGTAGTACTACTTTGGGGCAAGGCGTACTGCTGAATGCCGCACTTGTGTGGCAGTGTTGATCTACAGAGCCCTTGCTGTGCCATGAACATACCTGGAGAGTTGGGGTGTCCCAGTGCCCCTCTAGCAGTACAGCCTTGCTGTTAGCTATCTTATGTAATTTGAGTTTGGGATTAATTTTGGAATTTATCGAGAGCCATGTGCTACTAAAACTATAGATGATCTGTTCTTTTTAACTCTCTCTTCTTGGCTGCTGGTTTCCAAACTCCATGCCCTAAATGATTATCCACTAAMAGCTGTTGTGGACTGCCACATGCCCTTGTAAAACTTGTTTAAAAAACAGCTTCAGAGGTCCCACAAACTCTTTGTTTTGCCTCTTRCCACAGTTTGTGAGTGTAGGTGATGTAGTCCAATGACCTGTGGTAAGAACTAGAGCTAGTCTTTTAAAATAATCTAATCTAGATTAAAATAGGGATGGCTAAAACAATGGGTATTTCTGCTTCTCGGAAATGCATGCTTTCCTTATTTGTCATGCAGAGTCAAATAAATGAAAAAAATGCAGTTAGCTTTATGGGAAGGAGGATGGTTAACTTCTCAGCATCCTCAAATTTGAAGAAAGAGTTCTCAACTTTCGTGCTAATGGCCCACTGTAAAATTCATGACACTCAAGGATAAATGGGGTGTCGTTAAAGGCATGTCATATGCTAGGAGATGTGACGAGAAAAAAATCGAAGGTGCAAGCTGCAGCCAAGGTGTCTGGGAACAGTTTGAGGTTGAGCCTGCTATGATCCAAGGTTCAGTTYCAGACAGTTTGCTGCAGTTTGAGAAACATTGTCTTGAAAGAAAACAATATTGAACCACAAAACACCATGGACATAGATATTAATTAGAATGTATGTACAGGTCAGTTTACTAACATTGCTCTCCAACTGTACAAGTTAAATGAGACTATTTTGACAGATATTTTCTGTGAAAGCTAATCTCTCTGAAGTTTTCTTCCTGATTCTATGTTTAGACAGAAGTAGTACATGGATTCTTAAGTACTTGTTTTATATTATTTTTGTTACTTGAAGATGTGTGACTTATTTTTTCCCCAAAGGAAAATTGAAATATAATACAACTTCACTTTTCAGAATGCTGCTTTCCTTCAAGCAAAACTAATTGCTAGACTTGCTCTTTTACATTGTTTCTGTTTATCTGAGTTCTATGATAAATTTAGATATATGAAGGTAGCAGTGGTATTGTATCATGTCTGCAAGATAGGAYGTCAGTGATTCTTGGGAAATTTCCTTCCAAAAACAAAATAACTCATATTAAACTAAGATAAACTGCCAGTGAGCCTCTCTTAGAGTCCTCTCCTTCCCCTCTCAGCACAAGATACCTATCAATCCTGGGCAGTTCACAGAGTCRGGAAGAAAAAGAAAAGTTGATCTTTCTCTCTTTTCTTAAGATCTTCCTCTGCACCCTAAATTTCATTTAGAAGTATTCTGATGCTAGTCAATATTAAAAAAAAATGTATATCTGGACATACATTCTACTGTGATATACTAGGGATAGTGCATTTCTGTGAAACTTACATTTTTTTAAAAAAACATGGTTCTCTTCAGCCCCTTCTCCCCAAATACCTTTCTCTCTGATTCTCTTGTACTGTTATTTTTTGTAATTATACTGTAATTGTGTCTAAGCAAGGCTGTTTCAAATACAAGACAAATTTTAAAAAATGGCAACTTGTGCTCTTCTGACAGATTCCACCCCTGCCGTGTGAGTGTGCTTTGTTGGCCTTTAGCATAATGCCTGCCTGACTTTAATTCTGGTGCTAACTGGAACTTGTTCACTTTGGATTTAAAACCTTTTAATGAAATTCTTGCAAAGTTTGAGGGTAATTGGTTAAGGGTAAAAAGATATTCTTAAGCAACATTTTTGTGTACTTGCAGACGTACTCAAATTCCCCACTTTCGCAATAACTCTTAGTAATTTTGAAGGTTGCCGTCTTTACTTGTGCAGAGTTTGTAGGAAAAAAAAATCAGGGTCCTGATATTTCACTCATATTGATATATACATGTATATAAAAATTTACCTCACAAAGTTCTAATAAATGTCACTCTATAATGTAGTTTGTTTTATGAGATAATTACTTTGTTTCGTTTTTAACCTTACAGGTTAATCAGTAGTTTAAATAGAAGAGCAGAACTGTCACGCTGTTTTATATTTGTCACACTGTTGTTGTGTGCCCCTCAGCTTGATTGAGGACAGCTGTCCTAAAGATCTTCTCCAGGACAACTCATGCTTGAGGGTTGTAGTAAACAAACTGAAGTTACAACACTGATAAATAATTAGATAGGAAGAGCAAAAGTTCCTGAATATTCATACTCATTTTATTGGTTGCATGTTAAGTGTCCATGTTGTAGATGCTGTTGGAAATCTATTTGTAGCCTGTTTTGTCTTATCTGCTCATCCTAAACTTACTCCAAAATGCATTGACAACTTAACATTTGAAGCAAAAGCAAGGCTTATTGTTCATTTGGTATTTGGACTGGCCTTCTAAAATTGATGTCTCCTGAACATTAGGAGAGTTGCACTCAACTGTTTCAGAAGCTGATCAGGTGAAAACATTAAGAATTATTTATGCTTGCTGCTCGTACTAAACAATTTGAGTTATAGGTCAGTGACTTCATAAAAACTATTTGTGTTGGCCTTGTTATTAATCCACCTTCAAAATCATTTCTAATATTTCCTAAAACAGTACAGACTTAGCAGCAGCATGTTAATATGTAGGAGTGTTTGGAGGCTTTTTTGAGGGGGCTTCTTTCAGAACATCAAAGAAACCAAGGCAATATCCACAATACTTCCAAGAAGACCCTTGCTGAGCAATGCAGATGATTCAGAAGGAATAAATCAGTCCTGAGCAGTTAGGCTTTTGTGTTCAGTTTTGTGAGGGAAGTAGAGCAGGACAAGTCTGTAGACTGAATTGTAAGTTATGTACTTTTATAAAGGTAGTAAAAGTCAACATCCCATTGTTTGTTCTAGAACATTTCATCCTCACGAAGTAGAAGCTCGTCTCTTCTGCCGCCTGGGACAGTTAATTCTGCGTCTCCCAGTGGTCACAAGCATATGAATCAAGGTGGGCCAACCGTTGTTACCATCACGCATCACAAATCCCCTGCAGCTGCCCGAAAAGTTAAGAGCCARCGTTCTGGTCAACTCCATGAAGTCAAAGAGGTAGGAGATATCCAAGTGATGTTTTGCTATAAATTTAAAATGCTTATTTTGCTTTGGAATAAACAAGTAAAGTCTGACAAGTTAGCTCTCTGTGTTTCCTACTCTATTTTATTTGACTGCTTTATTTTGATCTCCTTGTTGAGCAAAAGACTATCTTTAGCTTTGGTTCAGCTTGAAGCATGGTGTGTATATATAGGCTTCTTAAGCAATCTGCATGTACTTGCTTTAAAAGCTGGAAGAGGTTGGCCATAGCTCCCAGACTTACAATGGTGCCACAACACTGGAGGAACACTCTTAAAACTACATGCCGCAGGTACCTTCAGGTTGGTAAGAGTCTTGAAGTATTTAAATGTAACTTGAAAAAAGACTCAGGTAAGTCTGAATAAGAAAGGATGTACAGGTTCCCACGCTCAGCAGTTTGTTTCTATGTGGCTGTGGTCTTAACTTGGTCTAGTTTTTATTACTGACCTTGTGATGGAAGAATGCCTTGTCCTTTTTAAACTCATCAAAAGCAAACAAAGTTTATGTTCTTTTCAAAGTGTGTTGGCTAGGTTTAAAAAGTCTAACTCATCTACTGATTTAAGTCCATCTTCTAGGCAACAAAAATAGTACAGAATTTTTGAACTTAAATGCTACTGCAGCCTTTCACAGAACTTTTATCTGTCTTTCATCTTACTGTTTTTGCTTTGTCTGAATTTCTTGTTGTTCTTTAATAGTACCTTTCTTTCTCCCTCCATTACCAAAGAAATCAGCCGTTTTTAAAGGATTCTTTTATCATAAGCGTTTAAAATTTTAGGCCAAATCCTCTAATAGTTACCGTATCAAGAGTCTACTTTTTAAGTTTATACTCTCTGAATATTTTATAACCTGAGAACTTCTATAGCAAGACTTTGAAGAAATTATCTTAGTAGCCCCTGCTCACAGCGAGCACTCAAATGGCACAACCTGGTGAAGCCTGTTTGTTTGTTTTTTATTGTAGTAGCATTAAAAGTGAATGCTTCCCTTGTGTTCTCTATTGTGTTAAAAATAGTTTTTCCTTGCTGTGAAAAGCATGTTGTCTGAATCTGTCACCCACGTTTTCTTTGTAGTATAGAAAACCCATGTGTGTCTATTTTTTTATGGGAATATCGTGTCTTTGCCTGCCGGTCAGAAACTCTCCCCCACCTCCCGAATGATTCTATATTACTAAGTGTATTTGCTCGCAGAGAGTGAATTCAAAGATTGCCTCACATCTATTAGTAAAATAATCAATGGGAGCTGTGACACCTTTGTGATATGAGGCCGTATAGGTCTGAAAGTAGTTTAAAAGAAAGACTTAGTATTTGTGATGATTGTTAAGTTGAAACAAGACAAAATTAACAGATGGAAAGAACTACGTTTGGTAAAGAAGAAATAAGTACTACCACATAGTAAAATGGAAAATAAGTGGCTAGGTATCGTCCCTAGCCTGGGGGTTGGTTACTTACTGAGCTTGCAATATATTGCAATGTGATATCACTTCAGAAAGGTAAATACTAAAGCAAAACAGGAATGCTGCAGAGGGGATATCCTTCACTTGGGGACTTAGTAGCCCCAAGCTACTAAGCTCTTAGATCTTCAATAGCCTGGAAAATATTCTGGGGAAGTGTCAAACCTGGAATTACTGCTCAGTTATGGACCAGTTTGTCTTGATTTGAGTGTTATTTGCAAACAGTGAAGTACATCTGTGTTGCAAATGGAACAGATGTGCTCCTGTATTTTACATATTGCAGCAATATTTTGTAATGTTTAGTTGTTCTGTTCTTYTTCTATTTTTTCCTTTGATAGTAAGAATAAACAACAGATTGTTTTCTTCTGTTTATTCTGGCTCATTTAAGTTTATTTTCTAGGGAACACAGCAAAGAATTTTAGTGTAGTGTATAAAAGGACTGAGAGCAAAGAGGTTTATATAGAACCATACAGATTTGCAAAATTTTATGAAGGTAGAATCATAGAATCAGTAAGGTTGGAAGGGACCTCTGGAGATCATCTAGTCCAACRGCCCTGCTCAGCAGGGTCACCTAGAGCATGTGAGACAGGGTTGCATCCGAGCAGGCCTTGAAGATCTCCAGAGAAGGAGACTCCACAACCTCCCTGGGGAACCTGTGCCAGTGCTCCGTCACTCTCACAGGGAAGAAATTTCCCCTCACGTTCAGGTGGAACTGCCTGTGGTTCAATTTCTGCCCATTGCCT
>NW_028186479.1:2970290-2984214 GCF_003343005.1 Rhea americana | reverse complement strand
AGAAGGCGATCAGATTGGTTAAGCAGGATTTCCCCTTGGTGAATCCATGCTGGCTACTCCTGATCACCTTCTTTTCCTCCATATGCCTGGAGATGACATCCAGAATGAGCTGTTCCATCACCTTTCCAGGRATGGAGGTGAGGCTGACCAGCCTATAGTTGCCTGTGTCCGCCTTCTTGCCCTTCTTGAAGATTGGAGTGACATTGGCTTTCTTCCAGTCCTCAGGCACCTCTCCAGTTCTCCAGGACCTTTCAAAGATGACAGAGAGTGGCCTGGCAACAACATCTGCCAGCTCCCTCAGTACCCACAGGTGCATCCCATCTGGGCCCATGGATTTGTCGATGTCTAGCCTGCCCAGAAGGTCTCTAATCCGTATCCTCCTCAACCAAAGGAAAGTCTTCCSTTCTCCAGRCYTTCTCCCTCACGTCCAGGCTCTGKGATTCTTGAGGGCTGCCCTTAGCAGTGAAGACTGAAGCAAAGGAGGCATTCAGCAATTCTGCCTTCTCTGTATCCTTTGTCACCAGGGCCCCTGCCCCCTTCAGTAGCGGRCCCGCATTTTCCCTAGTCCTCCTCTTGCTGYTGATGTATYTGRAGAAGCCCTTCCTGTTGTCCTTGACATCCCTTGCCAGACTCAATTCCAGCTGGACCTTAGGCTTCCTTGCAACATCTCTACATACTCYGACTGCATTCCTAYAATTCTCCCAAGTAGYCTGTCCCCTCTTCCACATTCTGTGTATTTTCTTCTTCTGTCTGAATTTGGCCAGGAGCATCTTGCTCACCTGTGCAGGTCTCCTGCCTCCTTTGCTGCGCTTCTTACTCAYAGGGATGCACCGCTCTTGAGCTTGGAGGAAGTGATGYTTGAATMYTAGCCAGCTCTCCTGGACCCCCCTTCCTTCTAGGGCCTTAACCCATGAGATTCCTCCAATTAGGTCTCCGACGAGCCCAAAGTCCGCTCTCCTGAAGTCCAGGGTTGCAATCCTGCTTGTTGCCATAGAAGAAACAACTATGTGAGTCCCCAAAATGACACTTACAGTAAATGTTTCAGTTCTGAAGGTGGAACTTTSTCCATTTTCAGTTTCCTGGTAATCTTAAAATTCAGCACAAATATGGAGCTTTTGCACTGCTTTAAAAACTTAACTTTGAGTAGTCAAATTACTTTTGCATAGTATCGRATTTCAAAGGTGCTCGGAATATTACTTTTCATTATAATGTAGGGATTTTTCCTGTTTAAAATACTGTTCTTTAAATGATTTTTTTTTGCTTATATTAAGCTGATGTTARTAGTCTAGTCCATACAAATTTAAARTTTAACATCAAAACTGCAATCAACTATACATTAATTTGGGAGAGCTAGCATACTTGATGTTGCGCTTTATACATGGTTATTCAAGGTCCGACCTCTTTTATTCAGGTGTATCTTACCATTAAAGTAGCGCTTCCAAGTCATTTTTCAGTAAGCTGTGCAATTTTTATGGTATTYTGCCTTTTATCGTAGAATTGCATTTTGTTGTTTTAAACTATGCATTTTATTATTTTCCTGGCAATTTGTGATCAAGRTATTATACTTACAGAATTCTTCACTGTAGGTGGTTAAAATTAGGTGGAACATAAAGCCAAGTGGCTGCATCACACTTCTTTCTTCATTCTGTGACAGCCAAAATATAGTATCTCCTTGGAGGTACTGGAAACCCAGCTGGACGTGGTCCTGGGCAACCTGTTCTAGCTGACCCTGCTTGAATTGAGGGTGTTAGACCAGATAATCTCCAGAAGTTCCTCTAACCTCAGCTGTTCTATGATTCTGTGAAATAAGTGACACRCTTCATTCGAAATGGTGTTTATTTTGGTTGACAAGGTTTAACTAGAGTATGACCTGTACCAGTCTAGATTGGTACAGTCTAGTTTAACTAGAATGACCTGTACCAGTCATACCAGTAACTAGAATGTGACCTAACCACTTCTGTCAGGGAACAAAGACTTGCAAAATAAGAATGTTTTGTAGTGACTCATAGTAATGACTTATTCACAGAAATTTAGAGAAATTAAATAGGATTAARTGGAACAAATCTAGGAAATAATTTTTCATCGTTTTCCTATACAAATCCTTGTAGACAAGAAGCAAATTTACACACTGTATAAACAGAGGAAGCCATTTAGTATCTTCTGTAGCAGTCTTTTCTGAAGCTATTTGAGTTTTCTATAAAAATGTCATCTCCTAAGGCTGCTTGTTCTAGCTCAGGTTAGTACTGYGAGATCAATTAAAAACCTGCCTCTTTAGGGGATAAATGGGATACTTTAGGGTCTGTGAGTGTCAGAAGATCTGACAGAAATCTGAGTTATTTTAGTATTATACAGCAATAATTATTAGGTCACATATGCATGTGACACTTTGTAGTGTTCTCTGAATCTTTACCTTGCTGTTGCAGTATATTTGATCACTAGGGGTGTACATAGCTTACACTTATTCTGTATATTTGATTTTTTTTTTTTTTTGTACTCATGCAAAAGTCAAGTCATCCTGGAATCTAGATACAGCAGCAGTGAGCACTGAGGTTGCTATGGGAATCACGGAGCAAATGTTCTACTAAAATTACACCATTTGTCCACAGGAGTTATGAGTTATGTCAAGATTGAACTTGATTCATTATTTCTCTCTCTCTCTCCACCCCCCACCCCCTGTGTGTTTGTGTGTTTCTCCTGAATCTGAACTATTAATGATGCAAATATGACTTCTTTTTATTAAGATTTTTTTTCAACCTGTAGCTTTAGCAGTAATTGAATATGTACAAAGATGATCATTTTCAATCACTCAGAACTTAATAGATGGCAATTTGTAAATAATGATATGGATGTATATGGATATCCCTATAAATAAGGATGTATATATGAATATAATGTATATGAGAGCCAAATTAGGAGACTGTTGTAGCTTTCATTTTCTTAAGCAATTGCAGACATGCTGAGATTACTATTCGTAGTTATTAAAGCACTTCATTAAATTTTAAGTTAGTTCAGTTTCCAAAGGAGCTTGAGAGAAGTGAAATTTGAAGGGAGCTGACTGTCCAACTTTTTCATGCCTTCAAAACTGTCATTTAATTTTGTGTATAAAACAGAATTAAACTATTCTAACTGGTATAAAGTGGTATAAAATACTACAGAGTATAGCATAGCATATACTTATCAGCCCTGTAGTTTTTCAAAAATGTAGATTGATATCTTTCACAATTTAAGCACAAATACTGTGGCAGTTTCAATTTGGAGTCAACAGTTTGAAAATGAAGCATTAAAGAAAACGTAATCATTTCTCTAGATGAGAAYATCACATTTAATGGCTTTTTGTTTAGTGGCCATAATATTAGTGCTGCTTTCTAGTTGGGGTGCTGATGCAGCAGTGTTATTCACAGCAAACTCCTAATGCAATAAGATGCATTAACCTTCTGCAGCTCTGCTTATAATGCGATTTACTGCTCCCAAAGTATGTATGCTATTTTGTTAACCCATACTTAAATGCTATTTTTATTAAATTAAATTGACTATTTTGGATTGTTCTCAGTGGTAATAGATGACAGTGTAATATCAGGTGGCTAGCCAGGTTTCAAATATTAAGTACATAAACTACTTACTTATGTATGCCCTCCAGAAGAAAGTAAACAGAAATGACTCCTGCATTTTAAGTGAACCAGTTTGTTATTGTGCTCATTCTTAGAGGGACTTACTACAGTCTCCAAATCCTTGTGCGACTCCTGAAGTGTTGCATGCTACAGCAAGAAATACAGAAAACACTGATTTTGTAACAAATCAAGTAGTAAACACCATAGTTCTCATCTATTATGTAAGAAATACTTGATCTCTGTCAGCTTTTGCTAAATATTACTATGATTTCCTTCTGTAATCCTTGGATATTGGGTTCTGAATGGTTCAGAACTCGGGTTCTGAGTTTCTCTGGAAACTTTGTATGTGTTACACTGATGCTTTTAAGCAGCTGTTTGTCCATCTCTTGGCTGCTTGGTTGCAATCCTGACCTGACAATAAGCTTTTAAAGTATGGCTAATAACTGAGATGACTATGAACATTCCRTCACAACCAGCAACCTAAACTGAACAATATCTGCCTGAATTTAAGTACTTTTGTATGATAGTTACTAAACGTATAGCTGTAACTCTTTTTGGTTTTGTTTGCTTGTGGTTTGTTTTTGTTGTTCTTGATTCATGTATTTGTTACTGTAGTAAACAGGCTCTAGAAACATTAACTCATGTTTTTGCACACACTGCTGAGGTTGTTCTTCAGRTAGTCTGTCAGTTAACTGTGTTCTGGGATGACGACTTGTATTTCCCCCCCCGCCCCGGAGTTCCCCTTTATATCCAGTTACAGTTTTGCTAGTAGGTGTAGACTGGCAGCCACAAAATGCATGAATTTGTGGAACAGTTGCTGTATAATTGCTATTCAGTCACATTGCAGCATGTTATAAGTTGGCTCAAAACAGTGGTTGTGTATGTTGAATCACTTGAGTGCTCTAAAAGTTAATGATGTCAATTTAAACCAGYTGACAACGTGCTTTGTGACACTGGGAGAAGCCGAAGGGATGGATCTGGAATGCTTTGTCTCCAAGTGACTTACCACAAGTCACAGAAGTACAGTTTGTTCAAGGCTTCCCGTATGGTCCAGGAACTGCAAAATTAGATAGYGTTAAAGGGGACAGCTCACTTGCTTGTCAGAAAACATGAGCTGAATTGACTAAGATGGGGAAGTAATACCTATTCTGACTGAATAAAATGGAATGTTCTTTCAGCACACATCTTAAAGTCATTTAAAGCATACTTAGTGGCAAGTAAAAGCAAATCTAGTTCTCCTCTCACTCGGTGGTCTCCCAGATTATGAAAATAATCCTGGCTGTGATAGTAATAAAATGTTATTTTACAGTTGGACCCTACAAACTAGGTGGCTAACTGGGAGGAGGGTGAAAGGAAGTAAATGTAAGGATTGTTGAGGAAGGGAAGAAGCACTRTTAATACCTGTCTGATGTTTGGAGAAGTAACATGTGGCAGATCGGGCTACCTTTGTGTCGCTGTATGTATGTTTATAAAACTTGAGTGTTCCCTAGATGTAATGAGATAATGATCTTTTTTTCCTTAAAAAAAAAAAAAAAAAAAAAAAAGAGGGGAGTGCGTGGCAACTAAGGATCCAATTATATATTCTAGTGAGCACGTATTCTGAGAGACAACTCCCCATCCACAAAGGTATGCATGTTGAAATGTATAATTAAAGTTTTAGTGCAACTGTGGCCTTTTCTTTTCTGAGGCTAATCTTACTCAAAGTTTAAACCTGAGTTTTATCAATAGTATGCTATACGGCGGTAAACTAATAGGGTTTTCCTGTGATTGCTCAATATTGATGTAACAACTAGCAACCTTTTAGGTACATTCTTGAATGCTTAAAATTCACAAATGTGCCTTAACTGCTAATAAGCAAAATATGCTTTCCAGCTGCGTGCTATAGCTGTCAACTTCACTGAAATGGTGGTTCTGAAATGTAAGGAGAACTGTTACTCARAAGTGCTCGTAGAATAGCATCTACTTATGAGCAACATTTAATCACTACAACAAATGGCTTGCAGATTTTGAGGTAGTCATTGTAATAAAATTATACAAGAGTAATTTCCCATGAGAAGCTTCTCAGAAGCTGTGTTCTCAGTGCAGTGTTCTGTGCCTTAGTGTACAACAGCGTGCTTCCTGCTTGGCTGGATGGCAGCCAGTTGCTACCCAAGATTTACTTGAACTTGCAAGGTCCTTCCTTTGCTTCTCTAATTTATGGCTCATGGTCACTGGAAAACAATCTTGGCAGTCGCTGTGCTTTTTTTCTTTGTGCTTTTACCTCAAGTTCCCTACTCTCTGCTCCCCTTGAGTCTTTTTTGTAAGTCTTAGTAAAGAGATAGAATCTTAGAATAAGATTAATATAACAAGTAAACTAGGAAATGCCCAAGGAAAGACCTCATGAGGTGCAGAGGGAGACCCTAGCACATACTAGTTGTGGTACAAGCATTATGCTAGTAGAAAATGGCATACATCACCTCCGTGTATGTGGAATACCTGCAGGGAGTTATACTATAGCACCCTAGCAAGCAAGAATCTATCCTGCGTTAGATTCTGATCCTCAGGTATCTCCTTTAAGTAGCAAAATAACCACTGCTAGATTGATAGTGATATTTTTGCAAAAAATATGTAGCTTACTAACAGAAGGAGAGGGAAGGCTGATTTGTGGAGGAGAAATAAGGATCGTTGATACAGACTATCTGAATTACACTCTTTGACTTGAGTATTTATTATGGCAACCGAATGTATGTATGAATGTATGTAAAGCAGAAAGCTGTAACTTCACCTAAAGACTTGCTGAGTGATTCAGTGAAACAGTCTTAAGATAGCTGACAATATCAGAGGAGTTATTTTCCTTGTGCATTTCAGGATTTTTATTTGTTTCTAGATCTTCCCCTTAGACTTCAGGTTCTTTCCCCAACATATTAGGAGATGCATGATAGGAGATGGTAACTAATGGCTGCTTCCTGAAGACTAGATAATATACTGAGATCCCTGGAGAGTCAGTAGCCTCTGGAAGCACTGATATTGACTCGTGGAAGATCATCATCATAAATGGAAACAGAAGAACCACAGACTAGTTGGGGTTGGAAGGGAATTCTGGAGATCATCCAGCCCAAATCTCTTGGTTAAGCAGGGACAACTAGAGCAGATTGTCCAGGACTGTGTCCAATTGGGTTTTGATTATTTCCAAAGATGGAACCTCCAAAACCTCTCTGGGCAACATGTTGCAATAATCAACTACCTTCACAGTGAAGAAGTGTTTTCTTGTATTCAGGTGGAATTTCCTGTGTTTTGGTTTGTGCCTGTTGCTTTTTGTCTCGTTACTGGGCACCACTGAGAGGAATCTGATTCCATTTTTTTTATACCCTATCAGATATTTATGAACATTGGTAAGATCTCCCCTGGGCCTTCTCTTCTCTAGGCTAAACAGTCACAGCTCTCAGCCTCTCCTCATAGTAAGAGATTTTCCTCTCTCTTACTCACCTTTGTGACCCTTTGCTTGACTTGCTCAGTAAATTCATGTGTTGTACTGGGGAGCCTAGAACTGGACACAGTACTCCTGATGTGGCCTGACCAGTGCTGCGTATTGGGGTGAAGTCACCTCCCTTGACCTACTGGCAGCACTCTGCCTAATGCAGCCCAGGATGCCCTTGGCTGCCTTTGCCAAAAAAAACTTACTGTCCAGCAGGACACCCAGGCCCTCTGCAGAGCTGCTTTCCAGCTAGTCAGTCCCCAGCTTGTGCTGATGCAGGGAGTTACTCCTCCCTAGGTGCAGGACTTTGGACTTGCCTTTGTTGAACTTCATGAGGTTCCCCTCTGCCCATCTCTTCAGCTTGTCAAGGTGCCTCTGAGTGGCAGCACAGCCCTCTGGTGTACCAGCTGCTCTTCCCAGTTTTGGATCATCTGTGAACTTGCTGAATGTGCATTTGATCCCATCATCCAGGTCATTAAGGAAGATGTTAGACAGTACTGGAGCCAGTATTAATGCTTGGGAGATACCACTAGTGACTGGCCTCTAGCTAGACTTTTTGCCACTAATCACAACCCTTTGAGCCTGGCAATTCAGACAGTTTTCAGTCTACCTCACTGACAGCTTATCTAGCCCATACTTCATCAGGCCTTCCTTTTTGCTGTGTCTTCTCTTCGTTTTCTTACACTCTGCTTTTAGAATCTGTCCTAATGAAATAGCTTCCATTCTGTAGCGTTTCCACCCAAGGAACCACTCTACAGAGTGCTCTAGGTGAAGAGGGCAAAAGACCCCAAACAAAACCCTAAAGGAAATTGTGTTTTCTGCCGAGAAAATGAAGATACGTAGCAACTAGCTTTTTAGCTGTTGCCTTAAGCAGTGGTGGTGTGGATTTCTTTTGGGAGAGAAGAGAGCAGAATGTTTTCTGGTCTTGTTTTGTTTTGTGTTATTTTGTTGTCCCTCCCTCCCCCTCTCAAAGAAACAGAAATGTGAAAGCAGAGGTAGAGACTGAAAAGAAAAATAGGCCCTGGTGATTAGCTGCCATCCTGGTTGTCAGAGGTAGAGTTCTGTTTGTGCTGTCACTTTTTGTGGCTCTGTCTGCAAATTATATGCCAAGTGAAAATTAACTTGCTCCTTTGAAGCTCCATGGATAGAGAGTGTGTGTCTAAGCCTTAATAACTATTATATAACAGAGTCATTCCAATTTTACTGTTGATTGTTTGCTGCTTTAAAATGATTGAGGTCAAGCAGGCTGCTACCCTGAGGTGATAATAATGGAGAATTACGTGCTTTTTCTCTGTAATGGAAGGAAAGTAATAATCAAGACAGGACAATTGATGTGGATGTCATTGTCTGGTTCCATTTTTTTCCAAGATGTTTTCAGAATATCTCACTAAATAGTCTAGGATCCTTAAATGATTTTTTTTTCTCATTAGCATAGTAATGTTCACGGAGGCTACTGTGGCTTTGTGGTTGGATGGCAGTTTTGAGAATAGAATTCTGTTCTGTCAGTGGCTCTTTTTTGTCAAAAGCTCCTGGTTTCGTTGTAGGCAAAACATACAGACATGTTACTTGTGGAACTTAAGAAAACATGTTTGTAGTCATCTCTTCTTGTACATGTTTCAGCAGTAGAAATTGCTGAAGCTGAAGAGCAAAATGCTGTTTATAAGAGGCATTTTGTATGATGCAGTGCCTTTGGCAAGAACCTCTGCATATAGCTATTTCAATTTARTTACATATTAAGATCTAATTTTGCCTTCCTAGTTTGCATGCTGTTGATGGAATCTCATTATAAGATCTATGGATGTGACTTGACTGAAGATTAGGGAAAAGCCTGTAAGACTTTATCAGAATTTTTGTGTTTCTGTTGAGTACTAAGACCCACCTCCAAATGACCTCAAATAAATTTAGGAATGCTTTACACAAGTTAAGCCTATTCAGAATTTGCCTTGCTTTGTTAGTTATTAATGCTTAGCTCATAACAAAAGTGCCATGCATTGGAACAAACGTAACATTTACTGCAGCTGTAGAGGTTATCTTTATTTGGCAGACTTCTCCTTAGGAGCAGTGTACCTATTGAGCTGTTGATGGACAGCTCTGAGTTCTGCAGCAGCTGAAGTTGAAAGCAAGCTAAAGCAAGCAGGCAATGTTATTTAAAATAGTCTTTCTACATATTTGTATGTTTATGCTTTTTCCTTTCTCACAACAAATAGTTATAAGTAGGAGAGTTTCATGGAAATTGTGAATTTCAGTTGAATTGACAGCCAGTGTGTCAGACTAATGACTGGTGTGATTGCCTTGATGACAGTGGAGTTGCTTGTTGCTTTCTCATATATACTTAGTTTGTGTATCTAGGTATTATACTTTGATACACAGTTGATTGTCTGTTTTAACTTCATTTTTGCAATATGAAAGTTTTTCTTGGTGCTGATCAAATCTATGCCAGGAGCAAATTGCAAGAGAAGCTCTTGCTCAAGGTCAGAAATAATGGCTTACAAGGCTTTTTTTTTYCCCCCTCTCTCTCTTGTTTTTCTTTTTCCTGTGTGGGCTGGTTTCTCTTGCTTCAYGCTTCTGCTTTTGTTTTCAAGAAAAGCCATATTTTATATTAAAAAGAAGAAAAAAAACCTTTGTGGTATAAGTTTGTTTAGAAAATGTCATGAAGGTCTAGACTCATGGCATTTATGACTATTCTAGTGTTGTTCCAAAGCTGGCCTATTCTCATATCCCTTTCCAGCCTCTTTCAATATTTTGGCATTATATTTTAAAATRCCATATTATATTTATATTTTGGCTTTTATTCTGGTATTTTAAAAGCAAAAAACTATACTTCCATAAAATATCTTTTGCTGTAGCTTCTGGTTAGTGTGTGTGTGTATGTGTGAGAGAGAGAGAAATTGTGTTTTTATATAACACTTAGATTAAAAAAAAGAAGGTAAGCAAGTTGACTATTTGTCTGCTTTTAAAGGGAGTAAGCCTATCACAAGAGCAATTTGACTTACGGTTGGCAAGAAAGTGAACCTGTTGCTTTTCTGTTATTATTTAAACGTCCAAAGCTTTTCCAGCAAAACCCTGTATTTTTTTACAGATGCTCCATTTTCATACGAACACTGAGCTGTTCAGTTCTTCCAGTTTTTTACATGATTGTTTCAAACTTGCATGCAGTTAGCAATGAAAAGGATTTAAAAACAATATTTAATACATGGAATCTTTCAGAGGAAATGCCTAGAGATAAGTAACCAGACCATGTGCTGCTAGTGGTGTTCCTGACAGCCTGTGCAGAGACAAGTAGTACAGTAGAGAAGGAGGGTTACTAACTGATGCAGCTGAATGTTTATTTGATGAATGCTTTCTAGTGTATTGCAGAAAACTTGACAATACAGGATGTCTGTGGGTTTCTAGCACTGAAAGAATGTTTTCATTTCGCTCCGGAGTGTATTGGCTTTTTTTTTCACAGAGACTTGTAGGAGTGTCTTTAATACGTACTATAAAAGGATTCCATATGTGTGAAGTTCAGTTCTGAAAAGGAGAATCCCACACATTATATTCTGAATTTCTTATCTTCCACGTTGTGTCTGGGAAGATCTGAAGAATCTTCCTGTAGTTTTCTGTTCCAAAGGAAGTATAGGAAGATCAAGTACTTAAATATTTTATGTAGAATGGCACTACTTACTTTCTTGCCATGCTGCATCTGGCCTCTATGAGAAGTGGAGAGAGTCTGTTTGCCCTTTTTCAGGTAATACAGCTGATGCTGTTTGCTGCAACAGGGAGCTTGAAGTCACTGTGTTTTAGGATGCCCCAGCAACTGCTGTAGGTTGGGCAGTTTTGTAGATGGCTCAGAGCTAGTATTTGCTTTTGGTTGTTGTGATGTGCTGTATAGTTGAGCAAAATCCTGTAAGATCATTAATTCTACAAAGAAAAATGTTCTGATCATTGTAACGCCAGTCGGGGCTGGACAAGCAAGACTTAAGTGTATTAGTCTTGGAGTCTGGATAACAAAAGCACTTCCACTTTAAATAAAATCATGTCAAAAGCAGTCATACACTCGCCCATTTAGAGGTGGCTAATCAGATTTCTTCTTTCCATGTTTCAATTTATCTTTGTTTTTGGGATGGAAGGAAAAATCTTTAACAAAGAGTTTATTATTATATTTTGACTAGGAATGTGAGTCTCTAGTCTCAGAAACAAATTGAAGCTTTAAATCAAAATTGACATTCAGGATTTGTAAGATGGCATCTCTGCATTGGAAAGATTGATATATCATCTAGCACATTAACAAAATACTAAATTACTCTAATTTTTCTTTTACTGCAGAAACAGGACCTCAATTTTTCTTAATTATTTCTTAAATGAATTTGTAGCAGCTGATCTTAGCTTACCTACTGTGTAGCAGAATATTCTTTCTTCTTGTTTTGTCTGAAGTGGCCTCAGATTGGAAAGAAATGTGTATCGTAGCTTTTTTTTCTTTTCATATACTATGTGGGTGTCTCTGAGAACAGAGTCATTTCTGCTTATCTGTTTCTTTGGGGTCTTGTCACATAATCACATGGTCCCATATATCATTGTTGGCAGTGTATTCCCAGCGAAAAGAACCGGGAGGTGCAAGTGGAGTCGCAGAGGAGTCACTACCAGTTGCTTTGACTGGGCTAAGTCAGGAACGCAATTGCACAGAATTTTAAGATCAGTGAGAGAGAGGAGGAGGCAGGCAAGCAGCTGGGAGATGGCTCTTTGGGAGCAAGCAGCAGAGAAGGGGTGACCTTCTGATGCAAATGTTAGAGACTGTTTCCTTGCATTTGGTCTTCTGCTGAGGGTGTCGTCAAGTGGCAGGTTTCTGTGTGGTTAGTGTTATCTATTGAAAAAAAAAGAGAGAATTTCTGACTGGCTAAAAGGTCTGAATTTTTAGGGGGCTTCAGGTATGCATGCTGATAGGGAACATGTAGTGTGGTTTGTTTGCTCTCTTGTTACTATGGGCTGAAGATGGAGGAAGAAGCAAGATGTGCACATAAAGTGCTCTCTTCTGATTGTGAGGCTCCCTCTTACTGAATGTTTTGCAGTAGGTTGGATGTGGCCCCACTAATGTTGCATATACGCACACAAGTAATTAATTTAATACATGTAATCCTGATAATCCTTTCCTTTTTTCTTTTGTATCTAGCATACAGTTATATTTCTGAATTCTGGCTGGTATGAATTGGAATGCATGGTTTCTATCACATACATATTATGGGAACTTGTGTACCGGTGMGCAGGGAGTGCCAGAGCTGAAACAGGAATAAGAAGAGAAATGGGTTGAGACTGGATGAGGAAGCAGGGATGAGTAGGCTTTGCAGTTGTCAAAGCAGAGAACTACTACTTTGARCAGTCTTTGTTTTCAAGTGGGGAGGAAGGGAAGCTGGAAGCCACAAAAACCACCCAGTGTACCTGCACTTAGAACAATGTCATTCAAACTCAGACAAGTCACTTAGGAAAAGGAATGTTGCTGTTGAACTTTTCTCCAAATTAAAGCTTTTCATTCTGGTTTTGAACCAATCAACTTAAGTGTTGATAAATCGTGTAACATAAATAATACGTGGTTCTTGGTTCTCCTTTGTAATTAGTTCCTGAAAGACATGCTGACTGCTTCCCCCCGCCCCGGCAAAAATCAGACTCACAAATAAAAGGATTTTGTTGTAGCTTGCTATAGCTGTCTGGCCTATTAAGGAATACTGTTTCTAATCAATTTTTTCTAGCATGGTTAGATGCTTTTGTGTTAACTTCTCKGTAGTTTATTCTTTTAGAAAAAACACGCTATAACTCTTTTTAGATATTTTATCAATGACTTGCAAACAAAAGCATCAAGCATGTTTTAAAAAAATAAAATACCTGTTAGTTTAAGAGTATGCCTGCTTCCCTTTCCCTTAAGCCACAGGGAGCTACTTTGCAGCTCTTTGGCATGGAGGAGTTTTTGTTCTGTTTATGCAGCATCTTAAATAGCACGGTTTTGATCAGCATGTGAGCAGTAAATGTTTATCGAGAAGTTGCCTTTCTTGGTGTCTGCTGCTGTCTCAGGTCCCTAGAAGAGCTACCAGCTTTCCAAGTATAATGGGAAGCTAGGTGACATAGAAAGGATGAATCAAAAGGGTCTCTTAAAACATTTTAATCAGCTAGAGAATATTGAGACCCTGAGCAATAACTATGTCTTGGATGGAGGGAGAGAGAACAATTGACTTTAATTTGACCTCTAATCTAGGAAGAATATAGTTGGCCAGTGTCTGTGGAGCTTCCTTGAGCATCTTGCTGGGCTCTGCTTTTGGGGGAGTGTACGTGCATGCGGTGTTTTTGTATTTGTTTCAGCTCTGAAGCTACCTTCTGCCTGTGCTCCAGAGCTCAGTTACCTGGTGTGCGGCTTCTCTAACCTCGAGCAGTGCCTGAGGTCCCAGCAGTTCCTGGAGTGGTGTCGCACRGTGTCTTTGGTTTCTGACTGAACTTGTCTGACAAACGGAATCAAAATTGGCYGTGCAGAGCTTGCTGTAAAAATTCTCGTAGGAGTAAATTCTCAGCAATGATTTGAGAGCAGAGTTCCTCCCAATCTTCCTAGCCTTTGCAGTTGCTTAATTTATATATGACTACCAAAACTAGAAGAGTTTAACTTTTGCTCAAGGTAGTGTATCTGTTTTTAAATGTTGACACTTAAAATATCATTATATTAACTTGCAGCARGAAGTTTAACTACATTTGCTTACTTCTCTTCCTACAACAGCTTTTCAGTTAATTTTACTCTAACTTATTTGTAAGGTTATTTGCATCTTTGAGTTCAATTTCCTTTTTTCTGTTCAGTGCACTCAATGTATACTCCCAGGGTGGGGAGACTGCAGGAAGCACACACTGTGCT
>NW_028186479.1:2861119-2970215 GCF_003343005.1 Rhea americana | reverse complement strand
ATCATACCTTTTTACAATACAGTAGTTTGGTCAAATAGGACTTGAATTTTTATTGCTTATAATATCTGGCAAATTTTTTGGAAGTTTTTTTACACCTCAACTATATGCCTTTAATTATCTTATTAATTAAACTCATAATTTGTTTCAAGACTTTTGTTTGTAGTTTTCACAGTGAAATCATTCCTTTTAGAATACAAGTTTAAAATAGTATGCTTTAGAGGAGTAGGTATTTTTTTCACCTGCATCTAGTTCAGTTTTATAGACACATTAYAGCAAAACAGTCTTTTATCAACTTGTGACTTAGCCTAGAAGTACCTTTCCTATCTGTAACCGGTATATAAACTTCTTGTTGACATAAAGTGTCACATTAGTGCCCACAGGCTCCAGTCTGACTGGACTATTATTTGGCTTTATTGGAGAAGAGATGGTTATGTTAGATGCTGCATGGATGCAGAATAAGAAGAATGAAAACAAGCCAACTCCCAACCTGCTTTGAAAAGCCTGTCATGAATTTAATCTGAAAATCGTTACATAAAAGAAAATATACATGCTCGCTGTCTCATAAACACTGTAATAACTAAGCCAAATGTGTGTGTTTCTTTGTTCAGGCTAAGTTGGGGAATCAATAAGCTGTTACAGAAACATTACAGTTAATGTGATCCATCGTATRGTAAATGTTATCAGTGTTGACACATTCAGTAATCTGGGCCATGTATGAATACAGATAGCTGAAGGAAGTAGGCTTTGATTTATTTATCTCTAGCCATGTTTAGAGTTTGAACTTTAGCATGTGAGATTGAATTTGCATGCTTCAGAAATCTGTTAAAGATTGATTATTTTTTTCTTTAAATAGTTTCCTGCTTAGATTGCCTAAAAATACCAGATTTAGCAAAATATGCCGAGAGGCGAGGGAAGGTGATCTAAAGTACTATTGATGGAGTATCCTTCATGTTTTGTTTAGAAATACCTCTCTGGGTACATATACATAATGTAGATTGATTGATTATTTATTTATTTATTTATTTATCAGCACCCTCCCCCCCCAGCATTTTCTTCCAGTTGCCTGGAGTTTGGGAGGAATGATTGGCACTTGACTGTCCTATTTTTCTTTAATTTTGACCAAAGAAATTAGTTTTTTGAGTGCTGCAAGTCTGAGAGCTTCTAGAAATAGAAAATAAATTTCTACCATTGTATCAGTCTGGCAGAGGGGTGGTAGGTTATTTTTATTTCATCTGCCTTTYGGGATCCTATAGTTTTACTGAAAGTAGAAAGATTTGAAAATCAGGTTTTAGGGGAAGTAAGTTCAGCATACTGCAACCTATAACCATTATTCAGTATGGTTAAATGGGAGAGCTTCCACAGGTAATCAAGCCTCAGGTTTTTGTTGATAGATTTTACATCTACAGGGAAAAGTCTCTACCTGATATTGTATCATCTGTGGCATGTCTCGGCAAGTTGATGACCAGTAATGAAGAATGAGAGAGACYTGATGCTGAGTTGTTCAAGAAATATCTGAATGGCTTAACCAAAATTATTATTTAGATGTTGTAGTGTACATTGTAATTGAGCAAATGCTTCAAATTTGCAGGGGGTGGAGAGAGCACAAATTGTGCCAGTAGTTTTTGTTTGCTTGTTTGTGGGTTTTGTGTGTGTGTGTGTTTTGTTTGTTTTTTTGGGTACATTGATCAGATACCATGACAAACTTGTAAGGAGTAAATCAGTACTATTTGAGGATGTCCAGCCAGATGACATAATTCTCAAATTATCCCTCTGAGATTAGATGCCTAAACTCTGGGTCTTTAGACGTAGGCTGTTAGGATCTCAGTGCTTTAAGGAAAAACARTCCTGATTTAATTTGTGTTCTGGTCCAAGTGGGTATGATTGTGGTGTATTTGAAAGACACTGCCAGATGCAGTGTAGTAGATGTAGGTGGCTTCTGGTCTTCAAGAAAGGTAAGTGGAAGAGGAGACTTGTCATGTGCATGTATGATTTCCTACAGGCTGTGAAAATGGAGAGAGATTTTAAGTATCTTTCTCTTTCAGCTGTAGGAAGGATTCTGGAAGCTTGCCAATTTGTTTAAAGAACAACCTACTCAAATAACATTATTTTATCTGCTGTGCAAGCATGCATTTCAACTTCCTCTTGATGGTCCATATCTAGAAACAGATTAACTTTCTCCCTGACATCTGGTATTTGTATCTGATAGTAAATAAGTACTCTAAGTTGCATCCTATGATAATGTCTGTAAACTGTAAAATGCCCTCTCTTAGACTGTGGTTAAATGGTTCATAAAGGAAAGAAGGCAAGAGAACAGCTTAGGGTTCTTCTGGTGTCTCGGATCACGCACTAAGGAAAGAAAATCTAACCCTAACTTAATAATGTAGAAGGAGGTAGAATGTTTATACTTTTCCTTAGGAAGACTTACAGAAAGTGTGAGTGACAGAATTAACCCTATTATGAACTTATTTAAGAGATTGTTTTCTTTAAGATAGTGTTGACATTTTTACAGGCCTATGCTAGCCTCAAACCCTTCATTTTTGTAGATAAGCATATGGTATGTTTGGATCAGAATGTTAATGCTCATTTATGGTAGTTCTTTACATTTAGTTACTATATCAACCCATAAGAACTCAACAGCTGCATAGTGGTATTTCATATGACAGCAGATGGTTTTGAACCTTTACAGATCATGAGCCAAGTAGAGGGACAACAGAAGAATCTTGTACAAGCCATTGAAGCTCTTCCAAGTTCTGGGCCCCTTTCTGCCTTGGATCAGGACTTGCTGCTTTTAAAAGCTACCTCTGCTGCCACCCTGAGCTGCCTTGGAGAATGCCTGACTTTACTACAGCAGAGCATGCATCAAGTGGGTCAGCACCATAATAGGACATTGTCATCAGGTGAGCACAAGCTGTCTTGGGTATTTTTTTGTATTTTTTTTTTTTTAATTATTGTAGTCTCAAAGTAGGCAAATTGAACTCCTTCTCAAAGAGGCAAATTAGAATGAACAGGATGTAAGCTTCTACAGCATCCAGTATTGGCATTTTTGTTTTGCCTAAAAAAAGTCTGCAAAAGCTGTTGAAATCAGAAAAGAGAAGGAAAAACAGGTTGTCATAAGCCTTTTCAGGGAAATCGGGTTCTGAAGAAAGCAGGAAAAAAGAGGGGCCTGGAGGGATGGAGAACAGGGAGAAAAGCCTATATTCTCAATGATAGCACAGAATCTGTTTGGTATTTTTTTTATAGAGACTTAAACCACAATGGTGATTTATTTGATTAAAAATATATTTAATATTATGCGCTATGGTAGTGAAAATATATTTGTAATTTTTAATGGAAATATACTAAGGCAGATTCATTCCAACCTGTGATTTTCTTTAAATCTGGAAAGAGGTCTCCCTGGTGCTTTTTAAATAAGCCTATGATAGATTACTATGAGCCTAGAAAGACAGAGTGCTTCTGCATTTAGATTTGCATCCCTCCGAGTCCTTATGTAATGTGTTGTGCCTTTTTTTTTTTTTTAATTCACTCCATTCTGAGTGTATGTCTACAATATAAGTTTGACCTTTATTTTTCTGAAAGGGTGGTCAGTGGTTCCTTGTACACAAACGGCACTGCTTAATCTAAGAGCTGGAACTTGATACAAGAGGAGCAGCAATAGCAGAATTTTGGATCTGGGATGGCTTTTTGTCATTTCTGTATGGGCTTCAATAGCAACAAAATCCAGTTTCAAGTAGACACTTGAAAAACAAACTTTCTTACTTACTGTAGGCTTATTGCAGGGCAGAATATGGCCTCCAGGGCTGCTGAAACAACAGGTTAAGAAACCTTCTGAAGAATTTCCATTGTGGGGAAAATAGAAATGTGAGAGCATCAGCTGAGAAGTAGGCAAATGATGTATTTAAAAAAAAGGGGAGGGGGGAGGGGAAGGGTTCTTGGCAAAACCGGTGTAAAAACTGACACCTGTACTGTGGTGCACTAGGGCTTTCCCTAATCCAGATTCTGAAATATTTCATAAATGAACCTACCAAAAAGATATGTTTTTATTTTCTGCATTTTGGTTTTCCTCTAGAAAATGCAAAAAAAGCGCACATCTGCATAGTAATGATAAGCAACATTTCTTTTGTATTCTTTGATATAGTTTCATTTTGGAAGAGAACAGTTTGGAACAAAAATGAAAAGCATTTGCTAAAGAAAAGTCAGTTTCCAGTTACTAAGCCCCTGGAAGTTGTTTTTCGTGTCCAGGTGATCTAACTTGAACTGTCAGTGGTGGATGACTTGAGTTGTACTTGCCCATGAATCTGTGTCCAAATAGTCTTCTGTTAAGTCAGTGTCTTATTTTGACTAGATGATAATTTTTTGAGGAGTCTATGCACAATAATAGAGAAAAGCAAACGTAACATTACATTAGTAACTGCTGTAGGGGAATTCCACATTTGGAAATAAGTTGAAAGCTGCTWTTAAAAATGTTTCATTTAATAAAATTTAATTAAAAATGTTTTTTTTTTTCTCCCTAAGACTTTAGATTTGTTCAGCTCCTTTAGAAATCAAAGTTCTGTAGCACTGGTTTGGTAACTGTGAGCCTAAATGCAAACAGTTAATTCTTCGGTGTGTACTTCTGTTTATACTTCTGTATGTAATTTTTTTTTTTTTAAGAGTGAGAGGAACTAAAAGCTGCTGAAATATTTAGTCTCTTCTTTCCCTGACTGAAAGAATCTACAAATTTTTTATTTTATTTTATTTTTTCTTTCCCCTCCCACTCAGGCTGTGTTATGCAACATAGTTGCCTGAAAGAACCTGGACTAAAAGTCTTGATTACTGATTTTCCTACCCTTAATCTTGTTCAGGCCTAYTTTGGTAGCCTTATCATTTCTGCAGTTGGTAGAGGGTTCTGAGTCATCAAAGCTGCATAAACTCATACTAATCAGACTAATGCCTTTAAGTAATCCTCTAGCAAACACTAATTCTGGAAGATAATATATTTAATTTTGGTTCTGTATCCTCCAGGTAAACTCTTTTAATTTCAGACCCAGAAGATGCAACCAAAGGAGGACCCGTACTCTCTGCTCTTGAAGCTGTCAAGTGAAAATGACTCAGTTTAACAGCCATACGTTCCTCTGGGAAGCCTAAAACACCGTCTTTCACATGTGATGGGATGGCCCTGTGGCATGTATTACCAAAAGCCAAGTGCTGCTGTTCCAGTGCTGTCTCATTACCTGCCCGTGTAGGGTCCACGATGTTAGCTGAATAACTCCTTGGGAAGGTAGCTGGCATTGCAGGGGCAGGATCTCCAGGGTTTTGTGTAGACAGACAAGATAGAAATCTGACRACTCACTTCCTTGCCTCTAGTCCTCAGTTCATCAAAACTGGTCAGCAAAGCAGGGCAAGCCTGCTTATGCAGAACATGAGAAGTAACCTACTGTTCGGCCTAGCCGAGCTGAAGTTGCCCTTGAGTTTACTTTCACATACCATCAAAAGCTCTTGCTGTTATGCCATAAAGAGAGAAAACTGCCTGGAAAGCAGATATGCGTGTTTCCCAGTACGTGTGCTCTGCTTGTATTTTTGAAGTCGCTATTGCTGATTGGTGTAAGGAATGCTAACTTTTTTCTGTGTGCTGTAGGCCTTGTAAYCTTATTGCAGGCTTCTAAAGCAAGGACTTAAGTACCTGAGAGTATCTGATGTAGTGCTTAGGTAATACACCAGGAAGATTATTATTAAACGCTTACTATTTGAAACATATTTACTGACCTTTACTGTTTTAAAAAGGAAAAAAAAAACTACATCAAGAGAAAGAAGACAAAATATTTTAGTTTCATTTTTCAGTAGTGTCAGTGGAAGGAGAGCAGCTTGGCATTCAGCCGTACAGAATCTCTTCCAGATTCTAGGTTGTATAGGTGTTGACTTTAAATTATTCATGATATTGTTGTGGAGTAATTTATGTAAGATATGATTTTTGCTCCTTATTTCTGTGTGTTTTATGAGTTGTCAGTCTTAGACTTCAAGACTACAAGCAGTCGTGAAGATTACACTGAAGCCTTCAGTCTTGTCTTGAAGGATCGTTAACACAAGCTTTCTACTCTAAAGCTTCAAAGAAATTTTTTATGATGCTTGATCCTCTTTCTGTTGCCAGTGCTTGCTTATTTATTTATTTATTTATTGGAACTGCATCAACAAGAACAGTCAGTGAATCAAATTTCTGTCAAAGAATTTACTCTTATGTTTCCATTTTTGAGTCATAATAATGTCAAATTCATTTCTACCTGTCATTACTAAAGATACATGCATCGATATCTGGTTCTTTGTCATCTTTCTTACATTGAAAAATGTACTGTAGAAGATTATTATTTGTGTTGTCTGAAAAGTATTAGTTGCCATTTACTTTGCAGTGTGAAGTAAGGAAGGAGGACTGCTTTTATCTCCACAAGTTKGTTTGGGTTTTGGGATTTTGTTCTTTTTGTAGATGGAAGAAAAGTTTCAAGATGTGTGTGTGCGCGCGCGCGCACATATGTGTGTTCCCCTCCAGGGAGAGTCATAATTTACATATAGTACTTGCTATTTGGCATTAAGTGCTTTGCAACAAGCTTGAGTTCATTTAGTGTGCAGACAAAAAAAAGGTGCTTTTTTTATTAAAACCATGGAGAAGAAAATTGTCTTCACTTGAAACTTTAAAACTTCAGTGTTGTTTTATCTTATAGTAGCCTTGGACAGAAGGATCTGTAGAACCTATTGACTGCTCTGCTGAACATCTTTTCCTTTCTCACAGATTAAGAGCACAGCAAACTTGAGTGTCTGATCTTGTTTTAACATCAGTCTTTCACCTCATTGTTGTATTTTAAGGCTGTTTTCTATTCTACGTTTTGGGTAGATCGAATCCTGTCTTACAGTCAGCAGCCCATACGGATATATTAGTCTTTTAAATTTATGTTTCACATTAGACATTCATTTAATGAATAAAGCATCTCCCAGAGAGGAATCCACTCATGCATTTTTCTTTCTCACTTTTCTGAACTGTAAAGTAGAGCTAAAGAATTTTCTGAGAAATTTCTTTTTGAAACAAAAAACTAACCCACMTTCACTATGAATTTATTGGAGTTTGGAAATGCTGGAGTGTGCAAATGCCACTTAAGACAGCAAATAGACTAAGGATGATTCTGGGATCATGGGGTGCACTTGAACTTTGTTTGAGCAGGTTCTCGGGTGCCTTGTTATTGAGAAAAGAAATTCACAGGGGAGACGAGACCTGCATGTTTTCAACTTGGTGACAAATGACAACTAGGCATTCTTCTGTAGTTGAGATGGTGGGAGGAGAGAATAATGAGAGGAATCCTCTTTCCCATTAAAAAATAAGAGAGGGCAGGGAAAGGTGAGGAGAGAGGGGAATAAATTCTTGCTTATTTCTTCAACTTGCTAAATTCTGCATGGCCGTTCAGGTCTCTCTTAAATGAATTAGCACTAAACTTGCTTCTCTTGGGAATAGCTAAAATATGTTTGCTGTTCTTTTTATGTAGAAATATATTATTATTCCCTATATGCTGTTCTTTCTTTYGGAAATAACATTATTTTCTAGTCCCTGCGCAGTATTAGCAAATAATATGTTGTCCTTTTCATCTGAAAAGCAGGTGTGCAAATGCCACTTGCTGTTGCTGSTTTCTGCCTGCTATAGGATTCAGTGGAGTGACAAAACTGGTGCATCCATCTCTTGGCTGCATGTTGCAAATTATATCATACCTCTGTGAGTAGGGACAGGATTCAAATCTAATCTTGTTCAATCTTTGTGCCTTGTGAGATGCACACACCGTGCGATGCCATCAGCAATAAATGGATTTCTGTGAGCTCTAGCATTGCTRTAGGGAAGCAAGGGTAGGTTGTGGCTGGGTGCCTTACTCTGCTTGTGCAGAGGAGTCCCCCTGTGCCTTGGTAGATTTGTCTGCTGCCCACTGGTCACAGTGGGAACTGGTGTTCAAGGGGGAGCAGGAAGGAAGCTAATTTTGAATACTTTCTATAAGAACCCTCCTTTTGCATGTACACATGAACTAAACTTCTAGAGGAACTGCAAAACAGTTTTGGCCCTTTCAGTTACAACTCGGTGACCTTAACTTACTTTTCACATCTGAGCATTTTCCCCCAAATCCAGTCCTCTGAATATGCCAGTACTGCAACCTCAGCTCAGGGCTTGGGTTTGCGCTGTGGGAACTATGAAATCAATACGCAGAATAGATTTTGTTGACTTTACTAGTAATGGATTTGGTATGTTCATTACAATTTTCCCATTGTTGACTCTAAAAGCCAATGTTTTGTTTTAATTAGTGTAGTGCTGTTAATAGTCTAAAGAAAACAGTAAAGTACTGAGTAGCAGTGAATGCTTTTATATCRTATCTTGTGAATGTCTTTCTGGAAATTTTCTTTAGAATTATGAAGTGTGTCAAAAAAAAAATCCTTTTCTTACCAATTAAAGATAAATCTTTTTTCTCTTTTTCATAGTGTGTTTATTTTTTATACATTTTTTCACATGAAGTTTTTAAAAGGATAGCAATGAATTAGTGACAGACGATTATTTAGAGTGACATAAGTATGGGTGAAATTATTTACTGATGGTGGCTTAGTTTGGGTGATGGGGAGTAAATTCCAATAAAATACATTGGGTTTATAAGGAGCAGAGAACAAATAATTGCTTAGTTTGTTTGTCTTTTAGCAGCATCAGTAKAATTAAAATTAAGATCCTGAAATACAGAATACAGACAATTTGTTTCCTCTCRTGAGTAAATCTCTCTCTGTTGTAAATGTATACACTACTTTGTAAATTGAGGAAATATACCATTTTCTGGTAAGAGTAATTTATGCTGGTGCAGATGAGAACGCTTTGGATATACAATTGAATAAAGAAGGACCCATGTTTTCAGGGCTTCTCACTTTGTATACAGAGATTCTATTTTGATTTATTTGATCTTTTTTTGATTATTTTTAATGAGTTCTCTCTTAGCACTTTGCCTTTGTCTGAGAAGCATGGTGCTATATTAGATATATGACAACTCCCTCTGGATGATACAAGCATGCTGATATCTCAGAGCAAGACTGGCAGATTAAAGATTGTCAGAGATTCTCCCATGGCACTTTGAAACCAGGCATGGAAGTTTTCAAACTTGCTCAGAGAGTTGACTTTTAATATTCTTATTTATTTAGGCTACTGTAGTGTATGACTAATATCTTTTACTGTCTCTTTAATTGGAATATGCCAAAGGAATTTCATTTCTGTTTTGCCAGGAGGCTGCGTATGTCCGTAGTTAGATTCCAAGCAAATACAATATTACAAAATTATTTTTCCCATATGAAGAGATTTGGGGAAGCAGATATGCTTTACTCTTTAGACTTTGCTTCTTGGCATCCTGTTCTTGTTGGTTAGGACTGAATGTGTTGTTAAGATCAATTCAAAAAGTATTTTAAAAATTTGATTAAACTGACAGAACTTGTTRTTCTGTGAGAGTAGCAGTTTTTCTTGGGACAAGTGGGAAAATATGCTTGCATACTTCTAATAGATTCTATTTCTGTAAGAGAGTTTAAACTGTAGGGAGAATGATGAAGCAGCAAATGATTTTTTTTTCCTTTTTTTTCCTTATTAAATGTGTTTGTACTGAAGAAAACTGTTATAGTGTTTTTAAAAATATGTAAATGTTTACATTTTCAATAAATTCCTTCTGAAGTGAGGTGCTTATTCAAGTAGTGGCTTTCTTGTGTTTGTTTGCAGAAACAAGATTTTAAAAATATATTCATTTAAAAAATTAATTCTGTAGGRTGAAGGCCAAATGTATTACTTTGGAGAGATGGCCTAAGGGAKTGGCTTGGATGACTTTCTTTCAAACTTGCGTAAAGAGAAGTTGCTTCAATTTTTTTAGCCTCTCTAACTGAAAAATAGTAGTAGTAATCCAATATTTAACTGTTTGACAGGGAGGAGCAGAACAAGAAATTAAGATTGGTAACTGTTAAATAACAAAGAATGAGAAGCACAGGTGTGCTCCATAAAACTCTTTGTGGCTGACCAAAAATGAAACAAGTTTATTTTAAYCTCTTGCTTCTCCCCTCCCCACCATAATTTGTGCTAGTTAACCTCACAAAAGATTTTTTTTTTTTTTTTTAAATACCAGTTTACAACTTTATGAATTCCTTCTAAGGAATCGACTTCATCTGAACTTCTTAAATTCAGTTTTATCCTTCAGCACTGAATGTATGCTTCCTTCTTCTCATGTGGAGGGACGCTACTTTATGAATCTGCCAGAATAATCTTGAGGGTTATCCTCTGAATTTATTTTGAGGGAGTTGGGGATATCCCTTGTTCTTAGTGGCAAATCCTTCAAGGGCTGAAGTGCAAGATAAAAGACATTATGATTGCAATCGTACTCTCCATTCCTTGCCCTGTATACTGATATCATTTATGTGTTGCTGTAATCCCATTTTTAGAGTGGGGACAGAAATTGGCTTCCTGATGCGTAGGACCAAAGTGTGGAGCCAATCAAATGTAGGTATGTTCACATGTTTTCTCCAGCATGGCTTGCAAAACTCAACCCAGATTTAAAACATCTTCTGGCATAGTTCTCAAAGTCATTGCAGTACAAAAGCCTTTGCAGTATGTCATGGTAGAAGCCTGACAGCAGAGCCACAGAGATGCTCTTCCTCTGTCAAAGGGAAATTTGAGTGATACGAAAAATATGTATTAAGAAAACCCTTTTTCCTTTTTTTCRTGTTAACTTCTCTGATCTTTGACAATTGTTTTATAATTAACTATTTATTCATGCYTTCTTCAGCAAAAGATGGTTTCAGCAAAATCATGCTGAGCAAGTAGACCTGTTTTTAGTTTTGACATGTCATCAGTTGTTGCAGGGAAACATGGAACATTCATGGTATAAGCTGTCAAGTAAGCAAAGGAGAAACTGTTCAGTGTTTTATATGGAACTCAAGTAGGAATATATTACAATAATCTTTATTCACGATCCAAGTGATTTAAGACACTTTTTTCTTTAAAAACAAATTTGTCTTCTCTAGAATATGTTATGCTGTAGACTTGTACTTGAACATACTGTGGTCTAGAACAGTATGAACCACTGAAATAATTTGTGATTGTAGTGTAACACATTTTTTCTTCAAAGACCTGTGATTTAGAAGATAACTTAGTGCCATGAGATGAAGAAAAGAATGTTCTGTGATTATTTTATCTTTAAATTTAGCAAGAGTTCAGCTACAGGATTCATGTTCTATTTTAAAAAGCAGAAATATTAAGAAATATACACAGCATTACATCACCAGATCAAACTATTGACTTTATTTAGCAGGCAGCCTCTGGTAACACCTGGTGAGATGGAGAGGTGAAATTACGTATTCTGTAATATACTTTCCGTTAATTTGGATTATTTTAAAAAGTTGGCAATTACAAGAGAGAGAGAGATCCTCCTTATGGCACTAACCATGTTTTCATATGCTTATTATGGTAATGACTCGAGAAGTTCAATTTTATTATCTGTAACTCKACATTTTATAACACTATGTAATTAATAGCAGAAATCTAAGCCCTACGCTGAGGGCTACAGATTTTAATGTAGATTCTATGTTTTAGAGCTGTGAGGTGGGTGGAACAATCATGTAACCCCTCTCAGCTGATCCATCTTTTTCTATTGTCGTCCTTAAAGACTGGCCTGTGCTGCAATCCAGGTGCCTCCAGAAGTCGGGGTTCTTCTGATGTCTAGTTCTGTTTGATGCGTATTTAATAAGTTAAATACACATCTTTCTGATGAGACCTCTTCTAAACTGTGCGTCTTGGGATGGGAGAAGCATTTTAACACTTAATCTAGTAAGAGCTCTTGATACTATGGATGGAAATGAAATACAGCTACTAAGCTAAAACTCTGGTTTCATATAGAAGAAATGAAGGGAAAGGTAGCATGTTATCTGACTTGATCCCTGGGCTGGGGTGTGGTGCAATAGATAAATGACTGGTTACTTTTCTGTACTCATCYGTACTTCTGAGATGTGGCAAACCTCTGCACCATATTAGATTGAAGAATATTTACYTGGATGATTTTCTAACTATTAAAATACTGAATAGAGAACACTTGTTGGCTTTAATTACCAAGGTGTTCCAGTTTCTGTATTTTTTCTGTATAATTATGTCTGGTGGTAAGAATAGCATTTCAAAATGTTACTCTTTAATTTGACTGTCTATTTAAAAATATTTATCATAGATAAATTGGTATATAAGATACTACAGTATTTTTGTTATTGAAGTAAAACTGCGTTGAAGTGGAGAACAGGTAACAGTTCGTTTACATTAGMAGAATGATGAGAGGATTGGAAAAAAATCTTTAACTTTTGTAAGTAAACACTTGCTTTCTGCTTTAGAAGGTATCCTGGGATGGCCTGGCCCCAAGTCACATTGCACGGAGCAAATGAAGAATGGTGCCCTCAGCTCATTATCATCTGCAAGTGCGAACATTACATGGGCAATAGTACCGTCAGCGGCCCAAGATGGGCAGACACTCCAGCCAAATGCGGAGGTAAGCGTGCTAGGTCTCTGTAGGCCAATTCTGTTGTATCTGAGACTTGTCACATTGATTAGATGCAAGCTATGTGTGATGGTGGATGCTTTTGTTAATTACCTGCTGTATGTTTTGCTTTATAATACCCTACTTTTTGAAATAGGTGTTAAAATACTAGGCTTTATACAGAAGTGCACTCTGAAAACTAGAAAAATGTTTACGTATTGCTCTGGGCTTTTGCATCTCTGAGGTCCTTTGGACAGAGTCAGAGGACTGTGGCAAGTGTACAGTCTCTTTTCTGGTTGTAAAAGCAATTAACAGATTGTCAGTATATGTTCCTATCTTCTGGTGACAGAAAAAGCTGTTTGTTTTTTATACTGATTTGAAAYACCACTGTAGGACCGCTAGATTTGCTTGCTGCTTGGTCTTGATTCCATGTTGCTGTTTGGGCTTCTCCAGGTACAGCTGACTCTTCTCTGAGCTGAAAAATTCTGTAGTGTTTTCTGACACCTTCTCCTGTTGAGGGACTGTGGACAAAAGTTGTCTGTGTTATCTTGCTTCAGCCTACTGATTTGTGCTTTTGTGGCATTYGCTTGATAAAGGGCAGTTCTAGAATGAGCCTCTCCAAAGGATTGGTACAGTGRTTTATTAGGTATTAGATGTACTGAAAGTCTCTCACTATGCCAAACTTTGCTAGCTTCCACCCTCTGCTTTATTTATCAATGTCATCCTCCAGGAAAACCCTTCACTCTGAGACTCTGCAGATTGTTGGGCACCTGGAGTGAATGAAACCTGGAGAACCAGAAGGAAGTTCTGAGAGCACTGAAGAAACAGTGTTTTATATGTGAATGGCCTTTGGCAGTTGAAAAGGCTTACATTAAAATATATTCCCTTTAACAGTGTTGGGGTGGAAGCTGGGGACATAAGTAAAACCATTTGTTTTTTCCAGTTCTTTCATACATGAGTTTGAATACAATTCAAAAAATCCTGGGCTAAAACAGGTTTATTTTTATATTACTTGTTACTTTAATCTTTTTCCAGTTCTGCCTTCGGAAAGTATTTTCCAAATCTGTTACTCGTTATGTCCATTAAGCTAAATGTTTAAACTATCTAAATTTGCTTTCTGCTAAGAAGTTGTGTGATTTGTTGTTCAAGTAAGCCATCTGCAGTTCTTAGTGTGCTTTTAMGACAAAGGGATAGATAAGAATATTGCTGCAAGAGTTGTCGTTGCTCGCTGATAAACTGCAGCTTGTTTTGTTAGGTTTTTTTTTAGGTATTTCTTGACCGCCTGGTACAACCAAATGTGATGTGGAAGCACAGGCTTTGCAGCAAGATGGTAAAGAGCAGCAGCTGCTTTAACTGTTCTCAGCATCATATTGCAGTTGATCTGAGCCATTTATGGTTTGTTCTGAATTATAAAATGTCAGTTAAGAAAAAGAAAAAGGGTCTGGTCTTCTCCTGTCTTGCTGATATAAGATACTGAGTTGTGTGTGTAGCTTGAGGTATTACTTTACTCGGGGAACTCATGATTGACTGAGAARGGAGTACCCTGGAGAAGACAGGTATGAGTGAGGGAGCAAAACTCAGTTTGTAGTATAGAGTTCTCTGTTTTGTGGGCCATCTTCCTGAAATCAGCAGCCTGTCTTTGGTGACCTGGAACACTAACCCTTAAAAAAGTAAAAGAAAGAGGGAGAAGGAATAAGATTTTTAACCTAAAAAATCTTGGGTGAAGATACGAGTTTTTGGTAGAAGTGGTATCTGGATGTTGGATAGGTGGAGCAAAGAGAAAYAGCTGAAACTGAGCTTGTCATTTTGGTTGTGGTAGTATGATTTATTAAACAGGAAATAGGTTCCCTCTCCCATCCCCAGAAGATGCCTTGAATCAGGATTTATTCTGGTTCTCCAGGACGCTCTTTTCTCATTATTCCTTCCAGAGTCCCTGTGTGTATCGTGTTGTCTGGCATTCATACTGCTGGCTCACAAATTGAAGCACTCTTGTAAGTGTAGCTGGTCTTAGATATGTTTTCAGTTCGGTCAYTTTGATCAAGATCTTAATGCCCCGTTGGAAGGCTGAAGCAGAGCAGCCTGAATTGTGGAGGAGTTGAACAGCAGCAGCTAATGTAAGTTGGAGCTTCTGTGTGTTTTGTGTTTAGCTTCAGGTCTCGCAAATTGTCCTTACCCTGTTACAGAGGTGGCACCTCTCTGTGTTGCTGTGGTCAGATGTTTGTCTGTGAGAGGAGCTGAGGTTTCCCTAGAGAGCTGCAGGTTCTGCCCAATAGTCTAAGCTGGGCAGTGCAAGAAATAGGAAATGGGAGTTTAGGATTGTTGTGACTAGAGGAAGGARAGTGGGAAAAGAACAGACTTTGCAGATGAGGGAAATGTTTTTGAGAAACATAACTGCTACACTGCCAAAGATGCTGTCTGAGCCAGATAGTCACCTTGGAGATGATGTCTGACTTTAAAAAAGTTATCAAAAATATTTTAATTGATACTCTTTTACCAATTCTGTGTGCAGGATTTCAACATATTTTCAAAATATGTTCTGTCCTGTTCTGTATTTGAGGGAGGAGCCTAGGATTGGCCTTAAGGAGCAAGTTTTATTCAAAAGTATAAAACTCTGACTGTGCTATTTACTTAGTATGTTTAGTTGTGAAAATAGATATAAAAGCAACTGCAAATCATCTCATGCTAATTGCTTCCTAGTCTAGATACATCCTTGTCAATACTTGCAGTTGGCACCGGTGAAAAATGAGACATTGTTGACATGTWTTTGGTGTTGCAGGTGCATGATAGTTTATGAGATAGTTGCATTTAAATGTGGAAGAAAAGAGGAATTAACAAGTGTCRTTCAAATGAGACTTCTCTTAATGATTTTCTTCTGATAAAAAGCCCAAAGATTCTCCACTGGTGATCCTCAATTCTGAAGAAGTTGGTAATGCCTGACGAAACAAGGGTTACAAGACAAAAGTTGTGCTTGCTGTTAAAGCGGAAATCAAAATTAAATTGAGTTTCCTCTTTGACTGTGCCTGTTTTTTTATTAAAGAATTCTGTATGTTTTATGATATACCCTGTGTCTCTTAAAAGCTTATACCCAAAGAAATAGGGGAGAAATTTTGGCTAATATTCAGCATAATATGTTAGATGTACCAACTAAACAAGACATGAGTTGACCTGTAGCCTAAAATAGMAAAAGCCCTTGAATTGCTAGCCTCAAGCAACAACCAACTCAGCAGCTTATATAAAAGAATGTTACTTACAAAGAAAAGATTGAGTTTTTTGTTTTCTCAAATGACATGAACACTTACTATTATAATCTGAATATCTTCATCTGGTTATTACTTAAAATATCGATCCCAAAGATGAAGCAGAAAGTAATTTTTTTTTAATGCCTTTGTGAATGGTATTGTGTGCGGTTTAGCTATGTGGAGTGATTTAAACCAAACCAAACCGAAGGTGCGTGTTAGGTTGGGGGGAGCTGCAACTGGCAGCAGTTTCCTGGCAACATGGCCAGGTTGCTGAATGTGGTGTTAATTCTCAGCGCAGCAGGAAGCTGCTTTGCAGCGGTGCATTAAGCAGCGTCATTAAGAACCAATGACTTGCTCTCTGCTGTGTTTTATACGTTCATGAAGAAAGCCTGGATCTTTATAATTCTCTCCTGGAACAGCAAGGCAATTGATGCAGTTTTCTGTTAGTGCTTAACTGTTTTTGAGAAGTTTTGAAGTTGAGTTTGATGCCGTGTGTGACTGAAGTAAAAAAAAAAAAAAAAAAGCATTTTTTTTTCTGATTTGTCACTGTCAGTGTTCCAGGAATGAAAAATTTCTCCTCTGGTGAAATAATGTAGCATCTGAAGAGTCTTATTTTAGATAATGTGATAGTGTTTACTGCGTTTTATTGTTAGCGTGCTTCTCTCTCCCAAATGTAGGGGTGATATTTGATACATATTTTCTGAGCTAGTTTAAGAAATAAAATTSTGTGGCAGAAATGATTTTCCTGCATGTTTGCTTACCTATTTTAGCTTCTTCCTTGGTGTTGTTTTTCCAAGATGAGAATTTATTTTTAGAGTCATGAGGTAGGAGAGCATCAAGTTAAAGCCTACTTTATTCACTGAAGTAAATAGCATTGGTAGTGAAATGCCTAGTCAAGTGCCTGTATCTTTTTTAAAAATTAAAAAATTTTTTTTTTTAAAAAATAATTCTCCAAGTTTTGCTGCAGTTTGACTTTTGGATGGTTTTTATTTTGTCCACCTGAAATATCAGGTGGAAATGGGGATAAGAATTGAGCTGGATAGAACTAATCTTCATTTGATGTGAGTTGACTTGGGATAGTTATGTGCGTCTCCWTATTAAACCAGTTTGAACATTTTGGCTTAAATTATAATTTCAAGGTCTTGCTTTTTAGGATTTTTCTCTTAAAGCAGAATAGGACAAATCTGGCATGAGATATRCCAGAGGGCACTCTTTCCAGAGCTGTGACGTGAACTTGGTCTGTGTTCAGTCTGCAAGGAACAGTGACCTCCAAACTGTCCTTTGGGGTGTCAGAGTTCCCCTTTTGAGGAGACAAAATGTGGCTGCAAGCCAAAAGTTTTCCCTGRCAGCCATGTACAGATGGGAAATGGGCTCTTATGGGGATCATGAGAGAGAAGAAATGATTTTCTTTTGTTCCAGCGATTTGGTTAAGAGGGATTGTAAAAATCATGCTGCAGCTACAGCTGGGACGTAGCTCTTTTCCAGGTGACTTTATACCTTAAAATGCTGTGACAGCTGATTCCTGCTACCCTGTGGATCTATGCAGTCTCCTTGCTTTCCCRTCTCTTAACTCATGTGCATGAGAAACTGCACTCGTATTCCATATTGAAGGGCCTTTTTAATAGGCTTGATGCTTTGCCCTGCAGGATTGAGGCTTCAGCCCTGATTATGTAATAGCTAGCCAGGTTTTAACGGTGGTAGTGATTACAAAGGTAGTCAAGTTTAGATCATTAATAATATTTCTTTCCATTTTTTTTCAGTTGATCTGAACCTCACTGTTTTCAACTGTAAGAAGGATCAGCTCTATTTGCAAGAGATGCTTTGTTTTATTTCACTCTCAGATATGTTTTTGTCTTGTCTGTTCAGATGGCCTCTTTCAGGCTGAAGTTGTTTCTATCTGTAAGTCAGTAGGATGAGGCTTCAGCCTCCACACAGCCCTTTGCCTTTAGAGCTACTACAGCATGTGTTAGAGATGATTAAAAAAAAAAAAAAAAAAAAAAAAAAAAAAGGCCACAACTAAAAGTCTTTGAAAGTCTAAACTTCAGAAATTAAAATAGAGACAAGAAATAGTTAAGAACAATTCTTTATATTTCTGTCTCCCAGGAGACTTGTTTTCTAGTATTTTTGTACTTGGCATAAATCTGTGTAATTGATGTTTGAAGATGAGCTTAATGATAGACATATAGTGCTAGCCACAAGTACAGTAATGGAAAAAGAACAGATTGGGATGGGAAAGTAACATTTGCAGTATTACAGAGAGTTTCTTTTCCCTGTGAAGAACAGATATTAGAGGATTTCTAAATGTGCTCTGCTTTTTGCATTCTACGTGATTAAATTCATTTGGGGCTGAAGAGGACAGTAAATGGCCTGTAATGACTTGGACAGATAAATTAATCTCTAGGCAAAGATGCTCCCAGTTAATCCATTCACTGTCAGACCATCCAAAAAATGAAATCTGAGCTAATCAATTGAGTATTTCCAGGGAAGGTATATTTAAGGATTAAATGTACAATTAAGCTAAAAGTAGAATTAAATGATAAGCCTACTACAGCAGAACTGATAGACAATGACTTACAATAATCTAACTAATCTTGATTCTTTTTTTTTATAGCTTTCTGCAATAGTTACTGTCAGCAAACAATCTCTTGTAAATCTGAGTATGCAAATTTACCTCCAGCCAAAGACTTTATACTTTGAGTCACTCCCACCTCCACAAATGTGTGCATTTCACCTGCTGTTTATATAATATATGAATATGTATTTGAAAGTAATAYTCTATTTATAATAAAAAATATAAAGCTTTCATATAAAGTCTACATGTAATTTGAATAAATATGAGGCTGTAATTGCTGTAGCATTCCATAATTACTRGTGAAATTCAATAAGGACTTATTGGCATATAAAGTATTTAGATACCCTAATGGATTAATTACTTGCTTTGTTCATCATAAAACCTATGCTCTTTGCAAAGCTAATAACTCCAAAGCCAATGTTAATTTTATTTCAGGATTGTGTGCTGATTGATTTATTTTGTGCTCTCAGTTTTATTTCTCAGCATGTTTATRTATGCGAATTTGGCAACACTACCCATTAGTAAGCTTACCAACCCATCTCGTCAAGACTGCCAGTAACTTTGCTAGACCTTAAGTTGGGCTGAACTCTTCTAGGCCTGGTGTTTGTCTCAGGTTGGAATTACTTTATCTTTTTAAGTAGAGCATCATCCAAACAGGCTTCAGGTATTCCAGCTGGTCTGCCTAGAAGAACCTTGGGTTTTCTGCCTGTAATGATGAATTCCAGTGATGCTTTATTTGAAAAGCCCTAGATTTCTTAAGAGTTGGGATGAAAGTATTTAAGAATAAAAYTTTGCCTCAGCTAAGGAGTTGGGTAGGAAATGGTGAAAGAGGCAGGACTCCTCTGCATTGGAGTGCTGGTTAGAAGAGACCGTGTTTGGGGAAACAGCCAGAAGTGTGTGCCCAYACATGTGTGGTCTCCCTCACAGTCTGAGGTGAAGTAAGTGATTTATGAGGCTGAGAACAACTCTTTGAAGCTTTTCAGGATTTTTCCACAGTGTTGAGAATTTAGCCATATAAAAGATGACAATCCACTAGGCTCACTTTAAGTGCTCTCCTGAGATTACTTATTTTATTTTGAAAGAYTTGAGCCTGTTGTTTTTGCATGTGACGACAGTGAAAAAGCGTGTAGTGAATGGGCCAAAAAACTTCATTAAGAGACAGAGCAGTTAAATAAGCATATTGCCTTGAGGAGGGATTGTTAATATTACTTGTATTAATGTGGCTTTACCATTCTTCCTTTCTTAAAAATATTCTAGTATGTGATACTGCATGCAAGAAATAACATTTCTTGCAAAACTGATTTTGCAGTGTTAATACATGCAAATAATTGTAAAGATTAAATTTGTAGTTGTCCATCTTTTTTTTTTTTTTGTCATCTTTGCATATGTGAATGGCRCATTATTAGCTATTCAATAACATTGTGGCTTTTTCTACCATAAATTTGCTTAGCTAGCATACAAAACTGTACCTGGGAGAAGAGAGTTAAGAGCTGGCTAAATGACTTCAGATCTATTAGAGCCTAACTCTTTAGTTCCTTGGTTTTGCAGACAGACTTATCACAGACTCATAGAATAACTTAGGTTGGAAGGGTCCTCCAGAGATCGTGCAGTTCAGTTCTCTGCTCAACACTGGTCTAATCAGATCAGGTTGCACAGGATCGTATGCAGTCAAATATTAAATGCCTCCAAGGATCCTCTGATCAAGTAGCTGCAGATAGAAATGAGGTCTCCTCTTAGCCTTTTCTTAAGGCTGAGCAAGGTCAGCRTTCTCAGCCTCTCCTCAAATGTCATTTTCTACATCTCTATCTTGGTGGCCCTCTGTTGGGCTCACTCCATTATGTCAGTCTTTCTTGTACCAGGGATCCTGCATCTGGAGTACTACATCCAGTTTTGGGCTCCCAGGTACCAAACAGAAGGGAAGAATCACTTTACTGGACTGTGCTTTGCTAATACAGTCCAGGATGCAGTTGATTTCCATTGCTGCAAGGGCCCACTGCTGGCTCATGTTCAAGTTGTCACCTACAACCCTCACATCCTTTTCTGCAGACCTGTTTCGCCACGGTCATCCCTCAGCCAGTAGTGCTGCATGGGGTTATTTTCTCTCAGACACAAGACTTTGTATTTGCTTTTTGGGGCTTCATAAGGTTCCTGTTGGATCATTTCTGTAGCATATTGAGCTCCCTGTGAATAGCAGCCTTGTCCTCCAGTGTCTTGACTGCTCTGCACAATTTGGTGTTATCTGCAAACTTGCTGAGAGTGTGCTCTGTTTTGTCATCTGTATCTTTAATGATGATTTCCAAYACTGTTTACAATATTGAGCCCCAAGGAACACCACTGATTACTGGCTCCCAACTGGACTTGCACCAGTAATCATGACTCTGAACCTCGTAGCTCAACCAATTTTCCAGCCACCTTATCATCCACTCTCACCAATTTGAGGGTAGGGAGACTTGCAGACTGCATGAAAAGGCATTGTTAAACTGAAGGTATAAAACATCACTCTCCTACTCTTGTCCACAATTTCAGTCAGCTCATCACACAAAGCAGTGAGTGATCTGCCTGTTGTAAATGCATGCTGGCTGCTCCCAATCAGCTTCTTGTCTTTCATATGTTTAGAAATGTCTCCTAAGGGGGTTCGCTGCATTAATCTCACATGGACTGAGGTGAGGCTGTCCAGCGTGTACTTTCCTGGATTCCCGTTCTTGAAGATGGGTGACACTTGTCTTTTCCCAATCATCATGAACCTTGCCCAATTGCTGTGACCTTTCACAGATGTTGATAGCATGCTGATAGGTGAGATTGTAGTGGATTTCTGAAATAGATGATGAATGTGTGATCCAGTGGGTGCTGCAAGCAAGGACAGAGAGATGCAGTGAGCCCCTGGGTCTCTACTTTGTTCTTTGTTTACTGAAGTAACAAAGTGAATTAGTTTATTTTGAGGAATGAGCTTTTGTGTTGATGCTTTGTTTCCTACTGTAGTTGCATGGTATGATGTCTGAAAATAACTGATTGTGCCCTGTTAAATCATTACTGTGAAACAGGATGAGAATGGAGTTTGACAATTCAAAGCAGAAATTACTGGAGTTTACTACATGGTACCTAGCTCTCACAGCTGACAGATTCCTTCATGGATCTGCATACAGTGCTTCTCTTCAACTGTTAGACCTCCATTTCTCTCTTTTGCCTAAGCAATATTTCTAGAAGTAGAGGGAATAGTTTGCAGGAGGCACAAATCCACCTTCCCTGGCTTCTGGGATTCAGAGTAAATGCAAAGTCTGCATTTTTATTTAAAAATCACCAAGCACTGTGTGGTAAGAACACCTCTTACCAGAGGAACCCATTGTCCCGTCTGATATTTTTCCTTTTGTAATGAGTGCCACACTGAAAGTTGAAGTTTGCCTATGTTCCATACGCCATGCGTTCCTGTTCCTATTTCCTTGTTTGTCTTATAATTTATGTAATACTTGATAGACTTTCTCTCTCCTTTGTTATTTGCGTTCTACTTCTTTTGGACAAACTTCAAGTTCTGCCTGAACGTGAGGGGGAATTTCTTCACTGTGAGAGTGACAGAGCACTGGCACAGGTTGCCCAGAGAGGCTGTGGAGTCTCCTTCTCTGGAGATCTTCAAGGCCCACCTGGATGCAACCCTGTCTAACATGCTCTAGGTGACCCTGCTGAGCAGGGMSGTTGGACTAGATGATCTCCAGAGGTCCCTTCCAACCTTACTGATTCTATGATTCAAGACAGTATTCCAAGCAGACCTACAGTAATGCAGCAAGTGATTTCACTAACAAGTGGGGAACTGGGTTATTAATGAAAAGATGGTAGATTTATCTTTCTATAAATCCTCCACTCTTTGTTGCAGTATGTGCTGTGGTTTGTGGAGCGAGTGAAGCTATGAATTTAAGGATGGATAACTGCAAGATTAGATGGTGTTGCTGACAACAAAGCAGCAGAAGGCTAACTGAAAAATGAGAGACAGAGTGTGGATCTGATGGGAACACTCTTGTGTGGCATGGGGGAAGCAAAACATGACAGAGTTGATGGAGAGTAGTGAAAACAAGGCATGACATTGGTGCATGCTGCACTCTCTGCTTTCGTAAGACCTTGCCATATCTTCAGTTCAGAAGAAGGCTGTTTCAGTGCAGCTTTTACAGCTGCATCATAGTGTTGTAAGTGGGACCTCCTTGCATTTTCTAGAATTGTAAAGTGACGACTTGTGAGGATGTGCTAGAAAGAATAGAAATCCTCCTTTTGGATTCTGACTTTATTGTATTGCTGGTAGGTCRTAGGCTGTAGAGGCTGTGCTTTGTAACTAGGTATGGGACCTGCATTCTGCTCGCTCTGCAGAGTGAACAAGCAACTTCTCTTCATTAGTATTCCTCTGGCCAAAGGGGAACATTAAAGCTGTAGGGATTTTGTTAGTGTGAGGAGAGGTTTGTTTGAGTAAGATGCCTTCCTTACTKGTGTGCTTCACTGGTGGGTGAGTAACACTACCTGCTGAGTCCTTTACCAAAAAGAGTTCATCTTCCCCTTCCTTGTGGGGGTAAGAGGCATGTTGCTTGTGGTTCCGCTCTGAGCATCTCAAGGGCCTCATTCTAGAGGTGATTCCTTTTCATTCAGGGACAAGTCTAGAGAGGAAAGACTTCTGCTCTTTGCCTTCTGCCGCACTGCTCTTAGTCTCCCACACTGACCCGCAGCTCAGTGCAGTCTTTTGTCTTGGGCTCCTTAGAGGTTGTAGGTGTGTGACTCCCTGACCCCTCAGAATCCCCCAAATCCAGCCTGGCTGGTGATAGGAATCTGTGCTACTGCACTGTGAGGTTTGTAAGCTTATAAAATTCTGAGTAATTTGTCTTTGATAACAGATGCTACATGTATGGCCATTTAAAAAAAATGATTCACAAAAAACTGAACATCTTTCAGGAAAGTTTTCTGCGTTGGTRTCTGTTGCGTTAGGAATAGACTTTGTTAAAATTGTTTATTGTGTAATACTGAATTATTTTTGTTTGCCTAGGTTAGCATAAAATTTACCATTGTGATTTATGCTTGGCTTTAAGACTTTTTTGCTTCAATTTAGGACAAGTCCATGGGGTTTTTCTCTTTAAGCTTTTTTTTTTCCCCTAATCTCATGTTGCTGTTCCCTTTCTTCTTCTCTGATGATACTAGTGATGAAAAAAGCTTGTTCCCAATTCTTACTGARTATATGCAGTGCTGCAAAGTCTCCTTGTGTGTTAGCACTCATATTAAACAGTGCTGTAATTCAGTAGCTCTCATTCCATGAAAGATGCTCACAAGATGTGTGGATGCTGCAGCTTTGGGCTGCAGTGGGTAGGAAGAAGGGAAGCAATGAGAGAGCAAGGTAGGAGCTGTGTTTCTAAAGCGACTGAATCCCCCTGACAGATATCCTTCCTTTCTTACCTGTCTGCGCCTATGGCACTGTGGGCTTAGTGGTTTCCTCTGGGAAACAGGGTAAAATGTCCAGGGTGGTGAGAAGGCTCCTTGAGTGGGATGTGGGCCTGGGAAAGCAGCCTGTATTGGAGATGTAGAATGGCTTTAAGGGATTGGAGCAAGGGTAGTGAGTCRTCTTTTACTGAGCCCTGGCTCTGAACTCAGATGTGTTTCATGGAGAGTAGGTGGTCTTGCTTATTTGAGGGCACTTGGTGCTAAAAGTGTATTACTATTGGGCTTCAGTACAGTGTTTTATGTGATACCATACTGGAAGTAATCAATTTAACTGGAGAAATTTGAGATTATTTAAAGAATACTTAGATAGGTAATGCTCTCCTGAAGAGAAGGCAGGAGATGCTGAAACCATTTCATTGTGCTATAGCTATAGCCAGCAGAAGCATTTGAAAGTACAGATCCTCCCTGAGGTGTCAAATGCTGGTATCTGATCACCTTTTGCTGTGGAATCTGTACTTGAGAATTAGCTGCTTTTCAGAATTGAGTTTATGAAATCAAAACTTGCAAGAGGAATTTTCTTACAAAGATGATTATGTTCATATTGGAGAAAGGGTTGTCCAAAACACATGACTTGGTGTGTAACAAGATTAAAATGTCATAACTAACCCTGGTGAGGGTCCCTGTGTTCAAAAGGATGCTGTGTCATTAACAATTGCTTTTTTTCTTAAGAAAAAATAATTGCTAGTTACAATTATACAGGCTACACTGTAGCATAAACATAGATATTATGTGTCTCATGCCACACATGCCTTTTTCTCTTCTTTAAGCCGTGAGACAACCCTTTTTCTTAAATCTCTCCCCTTGCCTKGTTCTCGTCCCTGCTATACTGTTGTGTTTTAGCAGTAAATGTGGTCATAGGTCAGAGTTAAAATACAACTGCAGTTTTGGAGAGGGAATTTTTCTGAGCTTGTACTTTATGTATAAAAAAACTCTATCTCCAGAGATACTGCTCCAAAACATTAACTAAAGTAGTGTCAGTGAAGCTCCTAAAATACGGAATATCCAGCTGAAGTTCTGGCCTTCAGGTGCCTGGCAGTCTGTTTTTTGGGTGAGGGAAAAAGATTGCTGACCTATCTGCCACCATWTGGGTATACTGATTATTTTTCTTGGCTTGTATCATCTGTACCTGTCAGTTTATCTGCATTTACTCAGTTTTAAGATGTATTTCTACAAAATGACTTTGCTTACAGCCTTTGCAGTGAAGGGCCCACTCAGGAGAGCAAGTTATTAGTGTGTTCAGTAAATTGCTCAGCTATTACACGTTGTATCCAGTTGTCTCCTGTGGTATTCAGAGATTGTCCACATTGCCACACTTTGATCCTTGCACTTCTTCCTAGCTGGAGAGATTTTCTAAGCATCTAAGTGTGCTTAGCACATTCTAATTTCCAAAAAAAAAAAGAAAAAAAAATCCCAAAACTAATCCCCCCCACACCAAGAAACTAAAAACAAACAAACCAAAAAACCCCAAAACCCAACACACCCAAGATGTGTGTAATTTATCYACTGAGATTTGTTTCAATCATTTTGAAAACTATTTTGAAGAGCTTTATTTTCACTGAAGCCYTGCATTGTCAAACATGTATGACAGACTTGGTAAGAAATTATTTTCTAGGSCCTTTGGTAGTGTTCTTTTCTGATACAAGCTTTTTGTTCCAAATAATCTGTGCTTTTACCATCAATGATGAACCATGTACCTAGGGTTGTGGAGAGGCTTCAAACCTTCCTCTTCCTTTTCCCCCTGTTCCAACTGGATGGCAGCAGTCACTTATCTATCCAGATAGATATAGCCAGATTATTTTTCTTGGTATGTGTAATTTAATAATCTTAGTTTTCATGCAGTTAGATAAGTAGAAAATCTGCCTTTTGCACCCTTCTACGTTCATGTAGTTGGGTGAAGGAGGAACTAAGTGTTCTGTCAATTGGAACTAGATGTAGGTGATTATAGTGGAGCAAAGAGGAAGAGGTAATTTTTMTGACATGCTGCTCTTCTGTGTAAGTTATAGCTTGCTCACTTACTGTGTATAAGCTATGGCTTGCTTGCTTTTTATTTTTTTAATTATAAAATCCTCTTCTGATTGCAATGCTCTGTTACCTACTTTGGTATTTTAAAGTTTATCTTAACTCTAATTTTGGTTCATTGATGCTATATTTAAGCTATAACGATTGAATACTAGGGAAAGGTTGGTTGGTTTTTCTTGAGGTAGATTTTTTTTTGCATGTTGATACTGTGGCAAAACTTTTCTTAGCAATTAGAGTAAAAGCTWCTGATGGACTTAGTAGAGGAATCAGCCTCTATGAAATAGCACTGAAGTTCAAGTACATTGAGCAGCAGCTACTTCTGCTGATTTTAAGAGACCTTTCTCAGAGTGAAGTTGGAGTGTACGGTTTGTAATAAGGTTTATGATTAAGCTTAAGTTTGTTAATGTGTTAATGATAAGTACACTTGTGAGTTAAGAGGAGAACTGCATATGTCATCATGATTTCTGTCTTTACAAGCAAATTTGAAGCAAGGGTGTATTTGAGATTTTTTGTTTGGTATTTCATTTCGAGACTGAGATTAATCTCGGCAGCAGTTCTCTATTTCCTCTGTGGAAACACTTCTTTATTTCACAGCAAGCTAGTAAGTTAGTCCACATGTAAAATAATTTAATGTATTCAACCTACTGGACAAGCTACACTGGAGATTCACATCACTGCTGATAAGGGAAGGGGTACTGTGTGCTCCCATGTTACTCTTTCAGGAGTCTGCCACAGCTGTCAATAAATACGGTTAAATATTTGGAAGGTGTACATGCTGGAGAAGAGAAGATGCATGCAAAATCTGTGCAGTTTTGTTGATTTTGTTAAGAGTGATGAGCCCTGCAAGAAGTTAACAGCTCATTCTATATATTATTACTTTTGAGGTATTACTAATGTATCTACTGTATAAAGAGAATTCTAATTCTGGGATGGAGAGTGGTAAAAAATGTACGGGGCTAACTTATCACTTTAGTGTAAATGTGCTGAAGCTCTCTGGCCTTCCATAGAGTTATATTTAATCTTACACCCACAGAAAACCTGTTTGCAAGCTGTCAAGTTGTGCAAGTGCAAGCGTAAATCATGCTTGCAAACCTGTATCATTAATGAAAGGAATCTTAAAATCAAAATGAAGCCTTTGACTTTTATGTGCARTAGTAGGACTAATTGTAATCAGCTGACTAYATAAAATGTGGCAATTCTTCCCTACTCTGAAAATGCTGATTATATTTAATGTTGCTTCTGAACAAGTGCTGCAACTCATTTATTTCATCTTTCTCTCACTGCAGAAGTATAATCCAGTAAAATTTTGTACAATCATTCCAGTCTTTCTTTGAATATGGAAAGACTTCTTAGGACTACTCCCCTTGGAATGTTTTTAAATAATATCTTTCTGCATACCAGAAGCTGGTAAGATTCATTCTGTTCCTTATGACTGCAGGCCTTTTTATACTACTTATTAACTCTTCCATGCCTTAACACAAATTCTTAAAATATTTTGGCCCAATTATAATCCAGGATTGCCTTGTGAGTCCTGTATACGCCCTCCCTGTGTTTATGACTGCTTATTACTCTGGAGGAGTGTATTCCTTTCTCTCCCCCAGAACAAAGAAATGAGCTAAGGCGATCCGTGTCGCRGTAGATAGTGCTGTTCCCTGATACGACTCATGAACACATGAAATATGTTTGAAAACTGGGCCCTAAGCCTTACTTCTGAGCTAGTTTTGCTGTCTAAAAATTCAGTTGTGGAACAACAATTAAAATTTGAAAAGTTTAAACTTATGAGAGAGGCTTTGGAAGAACAGGGGAGTTGTGCCTTTGGACAGGAACGTAGTTTTTAACTCAATTATTTCCTTTAAGGTTTGTGTTTTATTTTTTTTTTCCTGAGGGTGTTTTTGAGTGTAAAATGGTTTTTGAAAAGCACTTTCTTTCACTTAGAAATTTTGTCTGTTAAAGATTTTTTTTTTTCCTGGTGAAAGCTGCTTGACTGTAACTTCAGATTCTTATCCTAGCAGATGACCTCTCTAAATTAATTGGTCTCAATTCTGTTGAAGCAAATTGTTCAAAATGATTCTATTCCAGAGTGTGTTTTCGTGTCTTCTGCTTTTGAACTCTGATCCTTGAAATGGAAGTAGAAAGCTTAAAACCCCTTAAATAGGATTCCTAGAAATGATCTGCTGTTTCCGTACAGGTTTTTCTGGAAACTCTTGTGTTTGAAAGCTGAGTTTGATTAAAATGCCTTTAAATATAAGCCCCCTGTTTGATGTGATCTGTGGAACTGCTTCTGTATTTGACTGACTCAGGGTTAGCATCCAAACCTGGCTGGGTCGTTCTTTCCCCGGCTGAGCTGCGCAGCTCAATGACTTTACGGGGTACTCTGGCTGCGGAGGAGCGGAGCAAATCACTGCCTTCCTAATTCAGCTTTGCAGTTATATTCTTACAGGGGAAAAAAGACAACTTGTATGTCTGTCTCTAATAATTTAGAAAAGCTGCCATAAGGGATAATCACTCAACATAATCTCTTGCATTCTACTGGATTGTTATGCATAGGTTTATACTAAACTACATACTATTTCTGTTGAAAGATAAAGAATTAAGAACTTGATTTCTGTGACATTTTAAAAATARAGTAGCTTTTTATTTTCTGGTGTATGTTCATATGTATTATATGGTGATTACATGGTTTTGTTCTTTTTTTTTTTTTTTGAGAAGATCTGCATTTCTGAAAACAGAAATAGTTATTTTCTACACACTTAACAGGTAATTCAGGTACCTTTAAAGGTATAATTACCTTTAACAGCTAATGGGAAGTGAGGAAAATTTGTAAAGAATGTTGTTTAAAGATAACTACTCTTTGTTTCCTGTCATGTTAGTTGGTTATTTAAGTTCTTACTTTCTTGGACAGTGAGAAGAGATGCAGGCAGCTGAGGTTTTTCTGCATGCCCCACTAGTGTGTTGAAAACTCCAGCAGTAGAGAGTAGGATTGTGGGTGTGTTGGTGTCTTTGCACGTGTTCTTAAAAATAGAGAAAAGTGAAGGTGAGCAAACTTACGGGCTTTATTGCAGAATGGTCATTAAACRTGCATGATCCTAATGTCACAGTGTATTTGTTAAGCTCTATGGGAAGCAGAAGGTCCTTCATCTAAAACAATACAGAAACTATTCACCTTTGCAATAAACAGTTTATACTGTTGCTCCCTCCTGTGTATTCATTTTTCAGGGAAGCAATGACCGGCAGTTGCGTGTTTTTTTTTTTTTTTTTCTTTTTTTTTTTTTCTCTCTTAGTAATGCTTTAAAAGGCATGGAAACTTAGTATCTATTTTAGCAAGCAAGAAATAGGGGTTTCTGTCCTTGAGTGAAGGTGTAGTYGTCAGGAGAAAAAGAAAGTTCTCAGTATTTTGTTTTGCTCATTAGCTTAGTCTCTAACCCAGCTGATTTGTAATTTCCTTATTTACTGAAGCTGTTAAAAACTAAAGGTTACATAGCTATTGCCTGTTCACTTACAACACCAGCAGGCAACAAGCTTTCAAGGGCCATACACACGCGCACACACAAGTGAACTTTGAGTGTGTTCTGCTTTYCCTGCCAGGCTGTTAGCCCATGGGCTGTTTGGAGAAGCTAATAACCCCCYTCCTTCCCCCCAAATCCTCTTCCCAGAACAAAACCCCCCAAAACCCGAGAGCAGCTCCCCAGGATATCCTCTGGGAAGCAGCAGCAGCGTTTTTCCAATTGGAGCTATTTGCAGTTAAGCTCGCTGATCCAGTGTCACGTGGCTGGAAACGTAAGGAGCAGCTTGGCATCTGGCACACGCTCAAACTTGCTGGGAATTAAAAAAAAAAAAAGAAAAGAAAGAAAAAGAAAAAAAAAGGGGGGGGAGTGAATGAGGAGGGAGGTTCCCTTGCGTGTTTCTAGCAGTATTAATTCCTGCCGGAGCTCGTTCGCCGCCGGCTCGGCTGATGGCAGTAGCAGAAGCAGCAGTGCGTATTCAGTAGCTCAGGGCTCTCAATGAGGTCAAGCTGGATCAGAGGGAAAGCCCCGGTGGAAACGTCTGCTGTAAGTTGCCCTGCTCTTTTTGCACGGTTCCTCGCGGTGAAACGCAGCCTGTACCACAGAGCTGGGCTGCRGAGATTGCTGTTTCTCGGACCGGTAGTTCTGTGCGAGGTTGTCAGGTTTTGTTGATTGAGCTTGTCAGTACGGCATCAGTTGGGTAACAACGCGGCGCGTGCTGGGAGGAGAGGGGGTCTCACGCTACGTGTTTTTTGAGGGAATGGGAAGGGAAGAAGAGAGCATGGGTTTGTCCTTTTGAAAAGCTCCGAGATACRGAGGCTGCAGCTCACCAGATTCTGTTTTATGCAATCTGTGTATACAACTTTCTARGTAAGGTAGTTGCAAAGCACCATTTAAATGTCCTTGAACTTTGCCAACCCAAGCTTAGGAGTCTAATAGCAATTTATTCTGAGAGATAACTCGCTAAATATGTAGTTGTTTGGAGGGGGGTGAAGCTTAATTCACATCTTGGAAACATCTCTATGTTACTAAATTTCCGAAACGATCAATCTCCTTATGTAAGCAAGCTGCTGTTCACTTGAGGGACCACTAATGTGATTGTTCAGAAAGGTTTTTTTGAAACCTAATTCTGAATGTCGGCTATTTTTAATGAAACTTTTCAGTGGCGGTCTTTCGCAGTGAGCTGAAAAATTTCTCATATAATGAATGAGCTTTTTCTGCAGAAATGCCRCTCTTCGGCATGAAGGAATACAAACTTTTGCAGGTCGTGTTGTCTCGTTTACAGCGTGGTATCTCTGGGGAATAACGAAGCGCTGGGCTGTAAATTTGCTAGCGCTGTAGCCCAACGATTTCTGTCCAAAGCAAACAAGCTAAAACCCTTTTCTGAATATGTATCTGGAAGGCTTATAGTTCTAATGGACTACTGAAGGCTGTGAATTTCAAATTAAAACTGAACAAAGTAATTACCACCTGTTTAGAATATTATTATTAATATATTGTAATCCCTGAGACGAAATAAAGTATCACAGATCGTTATCCTTCTCTGCTGTCAAGTTCCTCTTCAAGGGAGATGGCATGATGCTTGTCTCTTGATCTTCAGTTAGTATGTCTGGAAAATGGTCAGTGCTATCATTGTTGCACTCTGAATTACAAGCAGTATAATATTGCAAATGTCATGAAGATTCATGGCATTGCCAGTATAAAATAAAAAGATACWWWGTATCTTTTTATTTTTGAGGTTATATACTTTAATTTCAGTCTTCTGTTTATCTCCTTCAGTTAGTGGTCTTGACTGTGGTGGTCAGTGAGCTTCAGTTAACGTTCTTTTTAAGGCTTAGTTAGATTTGTAACTTTTGAAGTTGGAACGGAGGAAGATAGTGTGAAATTCACTCATGCAATATCTCACTATAAGTTATGAATATATTCTGCAGAGATTTGTGAAACAAACACCCGAAGACTGATTTTCAATTATGTATTTAATAAATAAAAGGGTAATTATTGTAAAATGCTTTGATTCTGCCTTCGTCACTACAACACAAATATAAGATTGCATAAATTAATATCTGATATTTCTTATCCCCCTTGTTTTGAGGATAGAATAAAATTGCTCTACAGAACCCATCACTGGATTTATTTATTTGTTTATTTTTAAGAGGAGCCGTCTTTGTTTCCCTTGAGCCAGCTTCATTTTTAAACAAATACAATGGGGAAAAAAATCATATTACGTCTTTTTGGTCCAGATGGTGATGTTTGTTTTCATTTCAGCATTCAGCTTCCGAGTTGATCCTAGTTGAAGATGAAATGACAGATACTGAAGATAATGAAGAGGAGGATTTAGGAGTCATGGATGATCAACGTAGTGTAATTCTCCATCTCATCTCTCAGCTCAAACTTGGCATGGACCTTACCAGGGTATAGACACTATCTCTCTTTTATAATTGTTCGTTCTTCTTTGTGTGTGTGTGTGTGTGTGTGTAATTAGTGTGAGCATATTTTGCCTTTGTAGAAAATCTGAACTGTTGAAGGCTCTTGCAAGTTTGATCCTTTATGAAAATGTGGTTCCAGAGAGCTGTGAAGGGCTCTCTCCTACTCTGCAAGCTTTCACATGAAGTGACTACAGCAGATGCTACAAAAAATAAGGATGAATTTCTGTTTCCTTTTCTTGCAAGTCATTCAACGTGACTGTATGTTCTGTATGTATCCCAGATATATGTTAAGTCAGGGTGCATTTAGCGTGCAAGGATGAAGGAGATAAGTGCTTGAGTTACTGCTTTGACACTTGGATTCCATTAATTACTTGGCAGCTTCAAAAATATGTTACAGTAAAGAAGCTATAGTCCTCAGTGCATCACACTTCTTGTCTGTTAGGCAGCTGGACAGTACAACCTTCTGTGCATCCTTCTTGTCCTGGAACCGTATCAGTTTACCCATGCTGATGTGAATGGAGAGGGGGGATATAGTGTCTGAGAGATTTCCATAAGCCCTTAGAGTTTTGAAAATTATGTAGATGTTCGAGAAATGGGAAATTCATCCTCTTAAGTAGTCTCACATTCCTGTGGTATGTTCTCATGTGGCTCTCTAAATCAAGTGGATTTTTCTAAAGATATGGAATACCTTTTCTTTGCACAAAGATTTTCTTCCTATAAACAAGCAAACAAAAAAAACTGTCGCCCCCTCCCTCCCTCCAAATATAACTTACTGTGACTTCCAAAAATAAAAATGGTTTGGGATGATTGGAGGATTGCACTTGAGTATAAAGTTGCTTGTGCAAGAGATTCTTTTCATTGGCATTTTTATACTCTGAAGAGTTACCTCTGCTTTCCTTTTGATCTTACACATTAATCAAAATTTATTTTTATTATTACTTTCTTACAAAATAAAGCTTTCTCAATATAGTCTCTTCTGCTTCCTCTGAAACAACTAACAGTATTTAAAAACACTTGCATTTTTAAGACTAAACAGTCCTGTGATCTATTGCTAAGTGTAACTATTGAATAGCTGCACTGCAATTAATATTTATTTCTGAATAGAACAAAAATTTCAGCATTTCATTTGTGAGTAATTTATACCTATCACTTAGTATGTACAGGGATATGTACAGTTCATCTTTGTTTTTTACATTCTGCAATTTTTCATACTCTTCCTTTTTTCTATTTTGGTTTATTGAGGCTCTTTGGGTTCATAATGTTTAAGCTAGGCTAAAATTCTCTGTGTGTGTGTGTTTTAAAAATATTCTGTCTTCGTTTCTCCCCTGCTATCCAGTGTCATCTTTTTGTCACAGCAGAGGGGACAGAAATCCCAAAGACACACAGTTAATGTAAATAAAGAAAGTGTAAATACTTGCAAGAAAAAAGGAAGGTAAATGTGTGTTAATCTATTTCTTGTACGTTGTTCCTAGATCATAGATTTTGAGAGTAATGGCATGCTATAGATTTGATAATATTCATCAAAATATTAGCAGGCATGAATATGGCTGTATTATACACACGGTCTGAAAAGAGGTACAGGCATATGGCTAAGTTAGATACATCTGTAGTCTCTGTGATGCATGAATACACATGTGATGAGTATTAATGAGACATGCCACATGTGCACATCACTTTTCTGACCATTTTGGGGATTAAGAAAAATTGCAAGACAGCTGGCTGCTTTTTTCTTTTTTTTTTTAATTAACTTTGCTTACTGACATTACTGACATGAGGCCCTCAGGACCCACAGGCGTGAGATGATAAATCACAAAATCACTTCTGGAAGAAAGCCAGTGTCACTCCAGTCTTAAAAAAAACAGCAAGGAGGGAGGACCCAGGGAGCCACAGGACAGTCAGCCTCACCTCCATCTCTGGAAAGGGGATGGAACAGCTCATCCTGATCCTGGATGTCACCTCTCAGCAGATGGAGGATAAGATGATGATCAGGGGTAGGCAGCGTGGATTCACCAAGGGGAAATCCTGCTTAACCAAACTGATCGCCTTCTGTGATGGAATGMCTGGCTGGGTAGATGAGGGGAGAGCAGTGGACATTGTGTACCTTGACTTCAGCAAGACTTTKGRCACTGTCTCCCGTGGCGTTCTCGAAGGCAAGCGCAGGAAGTGTGGGTTAGATGAGTGGACAGTGAGGTGGATTGGGAGCTGGCTGAAAGGCAGAGCTCAGAGGGTCGTCATCAGTGTGCAAAGTGTAGTGCTAATAATAGCCAGTATTTATACAGGTAGCCACTTGGGCATATAGAGAGATGTGGAGCAGAGTTTACTGAAATAAGCTTCTCTACCTTGCTTGCTTGAAGTCTGTGTAGTGAACTCATAGCCACTTCTTGTRTTTCTAAACACAGCTGCATGCTGTTTTTTCTTTTTTTCCTCCTATGTTCTGCTGCTGGTTTCCCCTGTGATAACCCGCTCTGTAAGTGTTCGGTTTATGTTAAAATGAGATCTTTTTTTGAATGTTAGTAATGCTAAATTGATTTTTTAATTGTATCAGACAATAAATATTTTGTCAGAATGAGAATGTTGCAAGTAAGATCAAAATGGAGTTACTTCAAAAGCTAAAAATACCMTAAGACAATCTACTAACTTTCTACTTTTCCTTCCAAAGTTTTAAATTTCACTTTCTAAAAGACAGTGCCCTCAGTTTCTCCTCTATCACTCCAGCACGAGTACTCTAGCCTCTCATTAGCACTGAACAGTTTGCCATGCACAGTGTGACATTTGAATCCTCCGTTTTCAGGAGGCTCCATTCAGATGCAGAGATGCAAATATATGCAGCAAGTTGAAAGATTAACGCCAAGGTTAGCAAGAGAAACCARGCAGAGTCCTCGGGGCTTACAGAATCAGGGGAATATAATGGGAACAATTCTGCTTGATTTATATCTACATTTGTAAAAAATTATTCATCTATGAAACACTATGTGTGTGTACATGTGTTAGGTATATATACACACACACACGTTTTATGTCTATAGCAGGTATGTGTGTTACCAAACTGAATGATGATCTGTTTTTACACACTTGCAATATGCTAACTTGCTGTGTAGATACACTGATTGAGTTTGGACTATTGTGACTGGGGAGGGTGGGAGTATTTCTTACTTTTAAAGAGTTAAACTTTCAATAAAAATTGATACCTTCTTTTTCATTAGCTTCATTATCCATTGGATCTGGAAGGATGAAACTGTTCTTTGGTCTGACTCAGAATTGGGAAAAGCAAATTTAAGTTTCAAGGAYGATTCCTTACCTGCTGTAAATAGCTCTCACTTTTGGGAAAGGAGAAAGAGTAAATGCAGTGAAGGACTAAAGAGAAGAAAKAGGGGAGGTGAAGAGAGGAAAGTAAAAGATTTTTTTTTTATGTGAGCCTAGTCACACATTTCTCTGTGACCRTTTTTAATAGAGTATGGCAGTTGTTCTGCATGGGGCATCATTGAGACACTTGATTCTGGGTAGATTTTTGTCTGTCAAGGACACACCTGTTCCTTGTCTTTGCAGGAGGGACCTCGGCGCTCCCCTGCAGCGGCCCTACGCAGGCTGCAGAGGGTTGGGGTGCTGGGCGAGAGAACGAGTGGGGAGAAAGAAATTCTTCCAGGTTGTGCAGCCCTTTCTTATCTTTCGGTGCACTCCATGACGTTTTACTGAAAACTTTTAACAAAGCATTGTTCCTAGGTGGGTGACTTTGACATCTGCTTTGCTAGATGAACCGCTGCAGAGATTGAATCCAGGTTGCTTGGGGTTGGCCCCCTGCAGTTTAGACTGCCTGAGGCTCAATCCTGGCTTTCCTCTGGGCCTCCGTAGCCCTAGGACATAAACGTAAGGGTTTGGGTGCTTTTTATTTGTTTCAGCAAGTCAGAAATAAGGTGAAGGTGTGCTGTGGCCCACCACAGTAGTGTGGTGTGGTATGACACCAAGGGGACAGGAGAGCATGGGGGTGGCAGAGACTTTGACCAGGGGGACAGTACAGGGCAGAGGGAACTGAACCCGGAGCATTTTACTCCCTTGGGTCTCTTGTAAAATGCCCTGGGGCTGATTTTTATCCTCAGAAACACCCCTGACACTTGYCTGGGTTGGGCCTCATTGGCTTGGTTCACACGTGGGAGTGACCCAGTACATACACATGAGTGATCGGGAGCAAAACAGGGAGCCTGGTTGTTTGCTGTAAAGGGTAGATGTACCCATATGTTCTCCACCAGTGGGGGGTTAGGGATGTGTTTGTTTACAAAAATGCCCGTCTTCTAGTGATTTGGGAGGACTCCCTTCCCTTTTTGAGAGGATTAATAGACCYGTTGGGTTTGTTGATGTTAGAACTGAATTAATTCACATCAAAGTACGCTCGTGTGCTCTGTAAACAGGAGAAGTCGAACAATGGCTTGTTTGTGAACCGCGGGGAGAGGAAAAGGAGAACTTCCACGTGAGCAGAACAGCACATCCCTGTTGCGCGATGCGCTGTTGAGAATCGTAATGAAATAGGAAGCAGCGTGCGCAGCTATGAGGGCTGTTGATTTTTTTTTTTTTTTCCCTTGGCTCATTATTTACACTGCAAACAAACTGCAATCGCTGGGGCAGAGGGGAGGCAAACATGCTCTCCTGAAAGTTGGCTAAGCCAGAATTGCAGCTGTCCTGACTGTTCCCCCCCCCTCCCCAACCCCTTCCCTGGCCGTGGTGYGATCACGGGGCAATCATATCTGCCTTTGTCTGCTTTGCATACAGGTAGTGCTTCCAACATTTATTTTGGAGAAAAGATCCCTGCTGGAGATGTATGCAAATTTCATGGCCCATCCAGACCTGTTTTTGTCAATTGCAGCTGGAGCCACCCCCGAGGAAAGAATTATCTGCTTTGTGGAGTATTATCTCACAGCTTTTCACGAAGGCCGCAAGGGAGCCGTTGCCAAGAAGCCCTATAACCCCATAATTGGCGAAACCTTTCATTGCTCCTGGGACGTGCCTACGGACAAAGTGAAACCGTTCAGAACTAACGGGGCGGTTTCTAAGGACCCAGCCAAGGAGCTTGGCCAGGAGCAGTCCGCGTGCTACAAGCTGAGGTTTGTGGCTGAGCAAGTGTCCCATCATCCACCGGTATCTTGCTTTTACTGTGAGTGCAAAGAGAAGAAAATGTGCGTGAACGCTCACGTATGGACCAAAAGCAAGTTTATGGGCATGTCAATAGGTGTTTCTATGGTAGGTGAAGGTAAGAAATAYGCTTTTATTTTATTTTTTGAGGAAAATATTGTGGGTGTCAGTACAGCAGAAATCCATACAGTTATTTACTTGCTCTCCCTCTGACTTTTTATTTGAACCTCATGGCATTTGTTTTTGTGAAACTTGGAATTAAAACTGTAGGGCTTGTGTAACTGTTCAGATTTTGTTGTTGTTCTGTCTGCATGTGTATGAGAGACACTACACGTGTAAAGATGAGCACGCATATTTGAGACTTAATTATATCTGAAGTGTAGTAGTGTGTTAAATTRTAATACTAAATGGATACTGACAGTGTATCCTGTAAGAATGTTTTTAATAGTTTTGATTGTTGATGTTAAAATTATACCCAAGTCAGTATGGAGCAGTATCACGATTGCTGCAAAGTAATAGAAAAGTTACATGTTTGTACTTAAGCCTCTTGTTCTTTTTTCATAGCTTCTGTGAAGACTGGCAGTTTCTGTAGTTTGTGGAATTAATGTATTATCTCCAGCTTTATAGCAGGTCATGTAGGTGAGATAAAAATCATGATTTGTTATATCATACACYACCTCCTTTGTGATAAATCATTGCTCAATATGAATTCAGAAATCCGGGGAACTGTGACAAATTACTAATGGATGATCTGGACCAGTGTGGCTGCTGACTGCTAATAAATTGACTTACTCTTCCTAAACAACTTAATCTCTTCTGCCGTTTCAGGATAATTTCCTGTGTATGGTTTTCAGTGTTTTGTCTTAGCTAATTTTAAGGCTGTGCTCTTAGTAAATAATCACAGAAGCACAAGGAAAACACAGTAAATACTTGTTTTAACCAGTAAGAAAAGTAGAACGAGAAGCAGTGAATTGGTTTTGGTTACTATGAAAAACAAAGCACTTACTGTGATTTTTAAAGAAAATTTGGTATCCCATAACATACRGAGATTTATTTAGAGATGTTCTGCTATCTCTACTAGGCAGAACTAAAGAACAAGCAGTGGAAAAGGGCTGCAGTGGCTTCTTYCCTCGTGCCCATACCTTCCCTCTTTTGTAACTGCGAACGCATGAGTCTTGAAACTTCCTTGTCACCGGATTTGATATTGTTTGATTTATTGATACTAAAGCCTGTAACAGCACTGCTGTTTCATTCTCCCTCTGATTTTGATATTCTGCTTTGAATACAGAGTTACAGGARTTGGGAAGGAAGTGTCAGAGCCAGAAGGGAAACGGATCCTCCTGTCTCTGTGCTGCTTCAAACCTGAGCAGTTGGTTTCTCTTGCTGTGTTTTTTCCAGTAAATACCCATTTCTAGCACTAGATTTGACAGTGAATGGARCTGTTTCATGGAAATAAAATGAAGTGCAAACTCACTTTATAATTATGCAGGAATAAGGCAATTTCTTTTTCTTGCTGCTGGCGCACACAATTCCCTGGGATTGAGGGTTTCTACTGTGGGGATTATTTAAGACTTCAAAGTCCTGCTATGTCCTAGTTTTGTGAGATGACGAGTATAGGAATTAACTGCATCCGTAGCCCAAAGATTGTTTAATGTGTGTTTGTGAGAACAAATTCTTCTTCCCCCCCCCGCACTGTCCCTCCTTTTTGGATGGGCAAAGGGAGATCCTCTGGGAGGGATCCCAGGAGTAGAGACGGGCTTTGGGGTCTGTCTCTAATGGTAAACCTTTAATTGCGAGGTTTGCTGCTGTCTCTATGATGGGGATTTGGGGAGGAAGTTTGGGCTTACCAATTAATAGTTGTCACTTGCATATGTATATATATATATATTTGTTTCACATAAATATTGCTGGAACATGTGGTCTCATGGCAGCAGCACTTCTGTGAAGCGATGGAGAAACTCTAGAGTCGCCCATGCACTTCAGTTGTGTTAAGAACTGGAAATAGGAGTGGGAAGTTCCTTCCACTGAATCTTTGTTTATAACTTGCAAATGTGCAGCTTAAAAGTGACAGCATTGGTTTACAAAGATTTCTTGACAGTGCAATTTTTTCACTTGAAACTATACTTTGTCCGAATATATATATGTGTGTGTGTGTGTATATAAATGTTCTATATTAGTTCCAGAAAAAATTTGCATTTGGGTAGATTTGTCAAGCTATGCAAAAATTAAAAACTACTGTAAACACTTCTCTCATCCATTATATAAATATAAATTCATAATAAACTGAAGTCAGCATAAATACTGGGGAATATATTGCTGAACCCTGGATTTATAATGTGAAAAAGTATGCAAAGGTAACACAGAGCCTAATATCTCTTTAACTTGAAATATCATTTGGAGGATTTTCTTGGTATTTAAGGACACTKTACGCAATGCAGCATTTCAAATGGGCTGAGTTAGCCTGGCAAAGGCTACGCTGATTAAAGACATGGTATTAATTGGAAAGGATACAAAGAGGTAGTTAAGATAGGTAGAAACTTAAGCTTAGCTACTAGGAGAAACTTTCTGACAATAATGTTGGTTGGAGAGTCTGTGGGATCTCCTYATTAGAAGCTGTTAAAACCAGGTTAAGCGAGGTTCTCCGGCATGATGCAAGTATGACTGAGCCTGCTCTTGATAAGAGACAAACTGACATCTCATGAATCATAGAAATCTCTGATTTTTGTTGTTGTTTTGYTACTGTGTATTGGATGACCTAACTCGTAATGCTCTATTGATATTTTATCCTGCCTCCCCTTCCCCCGACACCGCCCCCAAAAAAACAGTCAGCTTCTTTTTTGCTCCTGGTGACTCCTTGTTTAGTGACACTGGCAAGTGCTTAAAATGAGCTATAGAGGTTGCTTCATATATGCTGCTGCCTTTGACTTTTTACTAGATCAGTATGAATTTTAGATTTGGCAATATGCCACGTGAAAGAGAAGTTCCCTTAACACTTGTGATGTATCTATGCCCACCCTGAGACTTTATTCAAGTCATTCTGGTGGTAGCATAGTAGTTTCATTGCACTGTGTCTTCATTCAGTGTGATTTGATGTATGTGGGAGAAATACCCATTCCAGGCAGACTAGCGGACAGCTAAACTAAGAAATGCCTTGGTTTATTTAACAGACATTTCACAGAGTGATTTTGTTTGAGCTTGTAACTTTGCTGTGACTTAAGTATTGAATACAGGCAGCAGTGATGTATTTAGAAACTTTGCTTTCTACTAGGTATTTTTGTATGGCTAGCAGTTGAATGAAGCTTGCTGTATTGCAGTTGGCTATTTATGTGGAGTAGTAGTAAATTTTTGGACTGATACAGCGTAAGGAATTTCTGTGGTGTTTCAGAAACTTATTTTTTTGAATTGTCACTGTGTCCTTGGATGTATTGGGCATGTTGCTTTTTTTATGCTTTGTTGTCAGAAGGACAAGTAGATCTGCTGAAATAGGAAGGACTTGGAAGGTACAAAGACTTCTGTAAGAGTGTAAATAATTATGAGATTTAAGGACACTACGGTCCTGTCTTATCAATGATATAGTTCAGTGTCCTAATTTTACAATATTTGGTGCATGTTGCACCTCAAAATGAGAAAGTTTTTTTTGTCTTTCTATGATTTTGGTTTATTAGTTCAAAGTAAATATCAGTTGTAGAGTGGGAAGATACTGCTGGAAATCCATGTGAAAGGGTTTTTTTTTTTTTAATGCTGGCCCTTCATCTGTGGCTATGGGAGGACTAAATCTGATTTACAAATGAAATACAGTAGCTTTTTGTTTACTATATGACAAAAAGCACTTCTCAGAGTAGTCAGGGTTGAGTTTACTCAAGAGAAAGCTGCTCTGAACAGGAAAGATGATTTTTGCACAGAAGAGTTGATGTTGCATGCACAGTCCCTAATTCTGGTTGAAGTTAATTATATAGTAATGAGAGAGTGAGGGAGTGAAAGAAGGTGTAATGAATAGAATTATATTAGGATTTATATTGACAAGGGATGGGAGGGTTAAAGTAAACATTTAATGTTTTCTACGTGATCCAAAGAATCATCGGACAAATGCTGGTTGTTGTAGTGTAGGATGCTTCAGTGGAAAAAGCTGTGTTGAACTCACCTCAGTGTGGACTCTATGTGTTCCTTTAGTGCTATTGCTTTTTGCTCCAAAGCAGCATAATCCAGCAAAAAGTTTGGCCTTGATTCACTGGTTGATTTTGTAGAGAACATTCAGGTATTTTTAGGTGGATTGCTTTGTATAAGCAAGTGGCTAGTTATGTGTTGTGTTTTTACTGCTGCTATTTTAAATGTTTTAAAAACGAGCRAGGTGTAGGCTCCTATAAATTAAAATTTAAAATCAACCTTTGAAAGATTTGGTAGGTAGGGAAAAGGTTTAGTGCATTTTCCAGTGTAAAGCTAAGTGAAAGCAGTGAACAGTTATTCTGACATTCTCCATTCATTTTTTTTTAAATATGTATGTATAAAATAGATTATGTAATGAATAATTTCTATTCCCGATGCATTACTGACCTTTTAACTTACCAGCCCCAAAGACTGACTGCTGTGTACAACTGGAGTTAGTAAAATATTTCCCTCATACTAACTTTTATGTTAATGTTTTTAGCCCGGTGGTTTCAGAACGTTTCCCGTATGCCACATGTCATTACTTAACTTAGCAGATGGGTCTAGTTATTGTAAAATACACAGTGAAGCGCAGTTGGAAGATTTCGGAGCTGGTGAGAGCGCAGCTGTAGCATCTCGCGTTTTCCTGTGTGAATCTGCGGCGGATGGCGCCCTACGTTATTTCCCGATAAATTAGGAAACTGCCCCAAGCCGTTCATGACCATTTGTCATTTGTATTGACGGCCGAACGGTCAGGGGGAGGCGTTAAACTTCACGCGCCCCTTCGGCCGTTCGTTGATCTCCAGCCTCCTCTGTGCGTTTTGTCAATAGGGGGGACTGGAAAATCAATACTCAAAGCTACAGCGTCAGCGAGGGCCGTGGAGCAGTCAGAGAGGCAAAACGCTGCGGCGCCGTCGTCGTCGCATCCTTTCGTGGGGGCCGAGGCGTCGCGGAAGGGAGCAGGACTGTTGCCTTAATGAAAGGTAGCAATGACTGGTGCTGAGGACCTTTCAAGGGGGGACTTCAAAAGTCTGAACCTGCTTATCAMACAGTCGCTCTTCTCTGGGATTTTTTCCAACAGTGCGCTAGACTACTAAATACATTTTTTCCTCCCAGAGTATATAACTGGTTCCTTGCATAATAGTTGCCTGTAGGGTTTTCCTTTTTCTTTTCTTTTCTTTTTTTTCTTTTTTCTTTTTTTTTTTAAGGAATCTGCAGTTTCTAGGAGAATTCTTTAATGTGAGAGGAGGAAACATTACTGAAAATGGTGCAGTCTTCTACATCATTTCATCTGTTTAAATTATTTTTAAATTATTTTAAAAAAATAAATAGAGGAGCAAAGGAAGAAAAATAGCCTGTATATTTTTAGCAAGCATTTTTGAAGATTGGTTACATACGGTGAAATGATACAAGTAGATGTCAAAAGTAGTCAGTACTCTCTAAAATAACAATTAGAGTTTAAGTTTTTGTGCCTTTAATTCTTCAAAATTAAAACTAGGCAAGCTAGGTCATGAATTCATATTCTAGTAGCAAATACGAATGTTCTCCTTTAGTGTCATTTGGGCTTCCTGTTCACGAAGAGAGCATGCAGCTCGGTTCAGACGTGGCTGTATAGCTACAGTCTTGGTGGWACTTCAGTTACATTTTGCATGTGGGCTCTGCAAATGGCAGCGTATAAAATTAACAGACACCTGTTAGTAATAAAAGTAATATCACAGTAGGGATATTTCRAACCTTTCCTTTATTCTTGAGACTTCAGCTCACTAATTAGAATCTAATTTTAAGTGAGATAGCACTTTGTTAAAAATGTGTTTATTCAGGTGTTTAAGGAAAAAGAAAAACGCTGAAGCCTGCAAATACTGCTTTATCATATTTGCACCACTTACAGCACTGGGAGATTGCACTTTTGGTCTTTCTAAGGTCAAATATCTAATTTTTTTACTTCTAGGTGATACTGCAGCCGAAAGAGCTGAGTTGAGTTTTTAATATCTTACCTGCTGTGTCTGTTAAAGACACTTACATTGAAGGTCACTGCGGTAATTTGCTGTTTGCTCTTCAGCGTGTTTGGAGCATTCCCGAGCGCCCTGCGCCGCCCCYGGTAGTGAGCGCAGTGTCTGGCCGCAGGACGTGGATATTAGGCCTTTCGTCTTAGAAAAGCCGTCTCGCTGGAGGCGGGCGCTTCCAGGTGCGCTGTGCTCCTGYGTTGCCCGTGGTAGGACCGTATCTCTGCTTGGACCGCTGCGGCTGGGATGCGCCCTGCCCTCGCGTTGCCACCGCGGGCACTGCTGCTTCCCGCGGCTGGCGCTCGTCTCTGCGGCGAAGCAGGTGGAGGGTGAATGGTATGAGGAGGAGAAAGGAAAAAAGAACACCCCCCAAGTCTAATTTCTGGAGAAYCTGGTTCCCAGCTTCTCGCCTTTTTGCTCTCCTGTCGGTGCTAAACGAAGGATGTACAGCCCCAGCTGACCTGGGCTGTGCCTGTGCCTGGGCAATCTTGCTGCCAACCCCAGAAACAGTCATACTGCAGCCAGAGCCCTTGCTTAGGGGGCACTTCATTTTTTTTTTCAATTAGGAGAAAAAACGGCTCCTGTTCTTAGTCTTTGATTGCCTCATCGTTGTCCCTGCTAGTGATCTGAATTCCCTTCGTCCTGCTGGCCAGGCTCAGGAGCGCCCTGCGCCTGGACAGCCGCGTGGCCTCGGTGTCTGCACGTGCGACCGCGGTCCCCGTTTCTGGGAGCTGCGGAGCCTCAGCTTCAGCCTCCCTGCTCCACGTGACAGTTGAGTSCAAAACCTGTGGTGGTCCTCCACGTGGAGACAGGCCAGGGCACATCATCAGCTTTCCTTCCTACGTGTTGCATCAGCACACATTAGCTTGTTTTGTTTCTTTTTTAATTTCACAATCTAATTAAAAAGTTTTTTTTGTTAATGTTGTATTGTAACAGCATCATTTTAATGACTGCTGTGGTAAGCAGAGGCTTCCTTTGGAGTTGCCTTGGCAGGGGGCATAGTTCAGCCTTCCTGCGGTGTCTCGAGCTTGGGTTTGCCCAGGTGTGTGGGGCTGAGGAAGCTGAAGGCAGAACGTGTGTTTGTTCTTGCCGTTGCTTGACTATCCGCTTATCGAGGGTTCAGCGTGCTACACAAGCGACTTCTGATAACCCCGGGCAAAATGACTAAAGGTCCTTTTGCAACATTGCTTTTCTGTGTTTTTCTTTTTTGCGCTCTTCAGGTCATCTGCATCAAAGCTGGCAGTGTAGAGACGCTGCTGTTTCCTTGTTGGCAGGCTGGGATCGCAGAAGTCCTGAGTGAGAGTAGCTGCAAGCGGCGCTRCGCTTGGCTGAAGGCAGTTTCTTGTGGGAGAGGTTCAGTTAGTTCAGAAGAGATGAGTTTAGGAGCTTCCTTTGYCTGTGTTCAATTCTGCTAATTAGGAAGCAGTTTTTAAAATGATGGTGCTACCAGAGCTCTGTGCTTTTAAATTCTGAATGTTATTTAGGTTTGTGTTTTCATACAGCGTTAAGGGCATATTTTTATGCTGGCAGTAGTAGTGCCTTGTTCCTACTTACTGCTTTTTCATCATTATATTTTGTATCATTTTGCAAGATTGGTGGTGTTACTCCCTTAAACAGAGAGACAAACTAATAAATACTGCTAATAATGTATTTCAGTTCTTCCCCTATCTGCCTGGGGATGAGAGTAAATTGGCTCAAGCTCATCTTGTAGCTAAACAGTTACTATTACCGTTTATATGTCAAGATTGTTTTCTTGATTTTTGAAGGATCTCTGGGGTCTCAGTACTTCCCATGATGGGTTATTTTCAGTCCCTGTTGTGAAAAATTCTTTTCAAAGCTATAACTTTTGTCCTTAGGCAGTTTTTAAATTGGACACAAAAGAGCGTAAGCATCTAATATGCATATCTAATATGCAGATAGTTGGCATTTTGTAATTGTGTGTGCAGAGTTTGCAGGTGCTCTTTACTTGATCTTATGTACTGTTCTTTGTCATTCTGAAAACCAAACTACGGCTATGGTGGGGAGCTGTATCATTAACCTGGAAAGGGGAGCTAAGATCTTCTGGCTAGGGATGGAACTTTCTTTGTAGATCCAGATAATCTTGAAAACTTCTTCTGCTGTTTTTTTTGGCATTTGTTTGCTTGTTTTTAGTTCTAGCCCCATAATGCTGAGGATGGAGGAACCTTTACAGTTTGAAACAAAATTGCCAGTAATTTAATTTGTGTGATGAAGAGATTGGTCTCAGTGGTTGAGCATTGGCCCATTTCTGGTTTTAACCATTTATTGCTTATCATTAACACAAAATAAGTAGTCCAGCCAGTTTTTCTGGTAAACCATTTGATGCCACGAAGGACCACAAAGTAGCCATCCGAACTGTTTGTTTTTGAACAGGTTTGCCTCAAGAGCTTTCTTTCAGGGGGCAGGTATTTTTTTCTCAGTAGGCGTATCTCTGGATGGCAGTAATTGCTCAGTGGCTGCCAGGTCTTACAAGTGAAGTTTTATTATTTAACTTCCAACCTTCTTCCTACCTAGGTGTTCTTCACTTGATGGAGCATGACGAAGAGTATGTTTTCACACTGCCTAGTGCCTATGCTCGCTCRATACTCACCATCCCCTGGGTGGAGCTCGGAGGTAAAGTCAGCATCAACTGTGCCAGGACTGGCTATTCTGCTACGGTCACGTTCCACACCAAGCCGTTCTATGGAGGAAAAGTCCACAGGTATGGGAATATTGTGTGATTCCTACTGACCTCCAGCTGGATTTCGATAAAAAGACTTACCTGGACACCTACTTAATTCTTCTATTCAACTGTTCTATTGACAGAAATCTGGATTTCATTTCCTGCTACCATCTGAAGTGACTTGCAGCTTTGGAACACAATTTATTGCAGTTATTATTTAACTTAACGAGATGTATTTTTCTTATTGGGCTAGACTGAATGTATTCTTGCAGGCGTTTTCACTTACAAAAATTACTGTGAAGTATTTAATTGACTTGCCCTATATTATGGCTTGTGTACAGTGCAGGATCAGAGAAGTGTATGTAGAAAGGGTGATACCCCAGCTACACCAGCTGCTGCTTCTACGGGAGCCTTGCAGATGAACTTGTGTGTTAGATGGAGGTGACTTTTGTGCCCATAAGGAGCAGAGAAGCACAACTGCCGCTCTTCATAGTGGTAGCTCCCTGCTGGACACTCCTCCTTCTGCATTGAAATTCCAGATGAAAATATTGTTTACCTATCTTTGGTTCCTCTTTACAATAGTGTGAGGAGGAGCAGTGTAAGACAGTTTCCTGGCTTGTTTCATGCTCAGATTGCTGACTTATCCCCATCACAAGCATACACAGACCCTTTTCTTGTTCTGCTGTGGATTAYAGCAGTTCCTATGACAAGGTTCTGTTAACCACTTGGGATAGTGTGTTGTTGTATGGTTATATCTTGTTCTACTGCAGTTGATCTAATTATTATTCTGTATGCAAGTAGACCATTTTAATGGTTCTTATGTTCAGGCAAAAATATCRACATGAGCTATTTTGACAAGGATTTTACTAAAAGACGGATCAGTAGTTGGCACTCATCAAAGAGAGTGCAAATTTGTGGAGGTCATGCTTATTACTTTAATAATTTTAAATCTAATTTAAGTTTATAAATTATTTGTCATGTATTTTTAAAAGCACATGCATACATGCATGTTTGCGCACAGACCTGTGCCTACACASCGTTCCCCTCTGTATTCTGTTTTTCCCATCCTGCTTCCTTATTCTGCTTGCTCTCAAACCATGGCACAGARGGGATTTTAACTGCTGCCTCTCAGAAGCCGAAAAGTAAACTTGCAGATCTGAGGTAATTTTCTCRGATCTAAGTATCTAACAGCATTAAGGTTCAGGTGTGAAACATGAACTTTAAAATCTTGTACTGAAAATTTCAGACCAATTTCAGGGATTGTTTTTCAGGCCAGTGAGGTAAGAAGTTCTGGGTTAAAGCTGAGCGTTAACATTTTAAGTTGGTTACTGCTGTGCTATCGCTGTGAAACGTTTTTAGGGGAAGTCACTGCTTTGCTTGAGATGTTGTTTTGTAGATGTAGAAAGCTACTTGTAGGCTTAGTTGTGATAGCCTTTCCAGATGCTGATAATAGATGGTACCAGTTATTTTTGTGGGTTTTTTTTCCCTCTTCTCTTAGGGTTACAGCAGAAGTGAAGCATAATCCCACTAACACCATTGTGTGCAAGGCACAGGGAGAATGGAATGGTACACTGGAATTTACTTACAGCAATGGAGAAACCAAAGTGATTGACACTACCAAACTACCTGTTATCAGGAAAAAGATTAGACCAATAGCAAAACAAGGTCCACTGGAATCAAGGTGAGGACAGAGGCATTATAGTGTTCTACTTATGAAGTTCAGGTGAGAATGGAATAGCAAAGCAAACTACAGTTAGAAATGGTGTAGTTCAGAAAGGCCTTTCTTCATATAGCATGTTGATCTAGGCACAAGTAGCTGAAGCTGTATGTGTTGGTTCTTCAGTACATAAATTACATTATAATGATGTATATTTTAATTTTATAGAAGAAAATGCTTGTATTCATTTTAATAAGCATTTGAACAAGATAATGCAGTGTTCTACCTATTCTTTTTAGTGGTTGTAACATGGTAGTCCCATTACTCAGTTTGTTGTAGGTAATTTTGCATGTTCACACTGGAATTTCATGCAATATGCATGTGTTTTTAAGGCATTCAGCACTTACATCATATGCCTGACACAGTGCATCAGAAGAGACTTGTCCTGATATTCCTTGTCATTATCTGTTTGCACTTATCTTCAAAAAAATCAATGTTGTCATTGAATTTAGGAACGCTTTATTGAAGGATGTACAGAATGGTTGAGGTTGGAAAGGACCTCTGTAGATCATCCAGTCCAACCCCCCTACTTGAGCAGARTCACTTAGAGAACATTGCACAGGATCATGCCCAAATGCCTTTTGCATATCTCCAGAGAAGGAGACTCCGCAACCTCTCTAGGCAACCTGTTCCAGGGCTCTGTCACTCTCACAGTAAAGAAGTTTTTCCTTATGTTCAAATAGAACTTCCTGTGCTTTTGACACCCTCYCTTCGGATACTTACACACATTGATAAGATCCCCCCCTCAACCTCTTCTCCAGGCTGAACAGGTCCAGCTCTCACAGCCGTTCCTCATAGGGCAGATGCTCCAGCCCCCTGATCATCTTAGTCTTTCATTGGACTCTATCCAGTAGCTCCATGTCTCTCCTGTACTGGGAAGCCAAGAACTGGACATGGTACTCTAGATGTGGCCTCTTCAGGGCTGGGTAGAGGGGGAGGATCACCTCCCTCGACCTGCTGGCAATGCTCTTCCTCATGCACCCCAGGTTACCATTGGCCTTCCTGGCCACAAGGGCACACTGCTGGGTCAGGGTCAACTTGTTGTCCACCAGAACTCTGAGGTCCTTCTCYGCAGAGCTGCTTTCCAGCAGGTCAGATCCCAGCCTGTATTGGCACATTGATTTATTCCTCCCTAGGTGCAGGACTTGCACTTGCCTTTGTTGAACTTCATGAGGTTCCTCTCCACCCAACTCTCCAGCTTGTTGAGGTCTCTCTGAATGGCAGCACAGCGCTCTGGTGTGTCAGTTTGGCATCCTCAGCTAACTCGCTGAGGAGGCACTCTGTCCCTTCTTTCAAGTCACTGATGAGTAAGTTGAGTACKATTGGACCCAGTACTGCCCCCCTAGAGGACTGTTAGCTGTTAGCTACAGGCCTCCAACTAGACTGCACTGCTGATCAAAACCGTATGAGCTCTGCCTTTCAGCCAGTTCCCAATCTGTTTCACTGTCCACTCATCTAGCCTACACTTCCTGAGTTTGCCTTTGAGGATGTCATGGGAGATAGTGTCAAAAGCCTTGCTGAAGTCAAGGTACACAACATCCACTGCTCTTCCCTCATCCACCCAGGCAGTCATTCCATCATGGAAGGCTATCAGGTTGGTTAAGCATGATTACCCTTTGGTGAATCCATGTTGCCTACTGCTGATCATCTTCTTATCCTCCACCTGCTTGGAGATGACATCCAGGATGAGCTGTTCCATCCCCTTTCCAGAGATGGAGGTGAGGCTGACTGTCCTGTGGCTCCCTGGGTCCTCCTCCTTGCTATTTTTTAAGACTGGAGTGCCACTGGCTTTCTTCCAGTCTTCACRCATTGCTCTCCTGTTCTCCATGGCCTTTCAAAGATGATGGAGAGTGGCCTATCAATGACATCTGCCAGCTTCCTCAGCACTTGTGGATGCATCCCATCGGGGCCCATGGGCTTGTGWATGTCACGTTTGCCTAAACAATCTCTTGTTGCCAATAGCAAAACAAGACCCGCTGGAATCAAGGTGAGGACAAAACAAAGACCTTGAAAGTCTTCCTTTCTCCGGACCTTTTCCCTGGTCTCCAGGGTGTGGGTTTTCCTAAGGGCTGGTCTTAGCAGTAAAGAACAAAGCAAAGAAGGCATTTAGTAACTCTTCCTTCTCTGTATCCTTCATCACCAGGGCCCTGCCCTATTCAGCAGCTGGACCACAYTCTCCCTAGTCTTCATTTTGTTCCTGATGCATTTGAAGAAGCCCTTCTTGTTGTCTTTGACATTCCTTGCCAGATTCAACTTCAAATGGGTCTTGGCTTCCTAGTCCCATCCCTGCATACTCTGACAGCATTCCTGTATTCCTCCTAAGTGGCCTGCTTCCACCTTCTGTATACTTCCTTCTTTTGGAGTTTTACTAGGGGCTCCTTGTTCATCTATGCAGGTTTCCTGCCCTCTTTTCTCAACTTCTTGCTCATTGAGATGTACCATTCGTAAGCCTTAAGGATCATCAGGTATTAGCCAGCTCTCTTAGACCCCTTCACTTCCTTCTAGGGCTCTATCCCATGAGATTCCTCCAAGTAGGTCCCTGAAGAGGCCAAAGTTTGCTGTCCTGAAGTCCAGGGTTGCAATCCTACTTTTTGCCCTCCTTCTTTGCAGGATCCTGAACTCCACCATCTCATGGTCACTGCAGCCAAGCCTTCCCCCCCAAGCCTTCACATCTCCAACCAGTCCTTCTCTCTTTGTTGGTAGGTCCAGCAGCACACCTTTCCTTCATGGCTTCTCCATCATCTGTATCAGAAATTTATCAGTGCTCTGCAGGAACCTCCTAGATTGCTTGTGCCTTGCTGTGTTGTTCCTCTAGCAGATACCAGAGCGGTTGAAGTCCCCCAYGAGAACCAGGACCTGTGATTGTGAAGCTACTTCCAGCTGTCTGTAGAATGCTTCATTGACTTCCTCTTCCTGATCAAGTGGCCTGCAACAAACACTCACAACAGCGTCACCTGTGTTAGTCTGCCCTTCCTTATCCAAAAGCTCTAAGCCAGCTCATTGTCCACCCCTTGGCAGAGCTCCRTAYGTTCCAGTTGCTCTCTCCTGTGAAGGGTGACTCCCCCCCACCTCACCTTCCTGGCCTGTCCTTCCTAAAGGACATCCGTAGCAGCATTTCAGTCATGCGAGCTATCCCGCCGTGTCTGTAATCGCAGTGAGATCACAACCCTGCAACTGCACGCAGTTCTCTGACTCCTCCTGTTTATTCTCCATGCTGCGTGCATTTGTGTACAGGCACTTTGCGCTCTTCAGAGAGGTATTCGAGCATGTTGATTTCCCAGGAGAGAAATCCAAGAGGTTTCCCCCTAGTCTTGTCTTGTAGGTACTTCCTTAGCTGTGTGCAATTGCTGGAGGTATCCCCATTTGAGCCCTGTTTTGCTAACTGCATGGTCTCTCTAACTCCCCCCTTCCCATATATTTCCTAGTTTAAAGCCCTTCTTAACAGGTTGGCCAGCCTGTTGGCAAAGAAACGTGTGCCCCATTTAGTGAAGTGGGTCCATCTCTCTCAATCAAACAAATTAAAAGCATAAGTCAGCTGAGCTTCATTCTTATAATCTGTAAAAATGTATTTTTTCYTGTAAAAATGTGTGTCTTGAGTCATTGTGCAGGGTCAGATGTCATTTTCTACTTAAATTTTCTACTTATTACTTATTTTTACTTATTTATGTACTTTCTACTTCTGTTTTCTATATTTATCACAAACTCATTTTCCCCCTGTTTTCATGCTATTAAGCAAATTATAAATATCCAGTGTTTCTGCAGGATATGCAGTTTGTCAGGTTATAAACAGAAACTCATTTAACTAGCCCTGGAAATAAGTGAAGGCTGTGTTCAGTTTCTCATCAGGATTTTTCTGGGCAAAGTTGTTACTAGGCTAATACTGTGTGAAAAAGCATTGCATCTGAGTATTCTCAGTCTTGTAGAAAAAGAAAATTTTGTTATAAACTGGTAATAATTAAGTGGGAACATACAGCACAGATCTATAAGGGCTGCTTCAGATCAGTTCATCACCTCCCTTGCTAGAAACCTGGTGGGAACAATCGGTGTCCAGATTTAGTGTACTCCTGGCTTTTGTCTGACATTCTCTTTTAATTTGAAAATTATCTGCACATAAATGCAGAATAAATGCTTTTCATTTAGAGATGGAGCAGCAGTAATGAAAATGTGAACAGGAAGTGTTTAAAAACAAAAATCCTCTGTTTAGAGAGAACAAGTCAGGTTGTCAAGAGTCAGGAACATCAGCAAAAGATACTGAGAATGTTAATTTGCATGGTGAAATACTGGGAGCTGAGCAAGCCTGAAAACCTGGTCTACAAATGCAATGACCATCCTAAAAAAAAGTGATGGTTCACAAGCTATGTGACTTGCAAAAATGGCAGGGAGACCATGCCAGGAGCCTGCCCCTTGCCGTGCTTTTCTTTCAGCTGGGCACTCGGCTGTGGCAGAAGAATTCTTACTCTCTTGCTTGTGCTTCACTCAGGCACCTTTGGCAACACGTCACCAATTCTCTGAAAGAAGGTAATATTGATGCAGCAACGGAACACAAGCACCGTCTTGAAGAGAGACAGCGAGCAGAGGAGAGGCAACGTATGGCTCTTACAACACCATGGAAACCAAAATATTTTGCCAAAGAGGTACTTTCATTATCTTTTGAGACCCAATAGCATCTTTGTGCACATGGGGATGCTGCTACAAATGAATCAGCTTGTGCTTTTTCCAATGGGCTGCTGTTACTGTAGATCACTGGGTGTTTTCTTTGTTTTGTGTTGCCAGAATTTGGCTCTCAGAGAAGAGCAGTGGGCTCTTGTGCATTTTTGCAGACCTTTACACCTTCTGTTAGTTACAGTTATTTTAACCTGAATTTTTAATGATGTAACCTAATGTTAGGCACCTTAAAGCGGTGCTTTTTATCTTGAAATGCATACCTTGATTTGCAAACATTCTGTGCTATTATCTCCTGCTAATCTTGATCTCGACATACTAATGAGAACATAATCTTGGAATATTTATCTAGTGTAAGTGTGGAGATGCTGAAAAGAGTCTTGGATTTCATCTACTTTAAATGAAATAGATTTCACTAAGTTAAGCTTTGCTCTTCCAAAGAGGAAAGGGGAAGGGGAAATAAGACTTAATTAGGAAATTACTGTGTGTGACCATGTTGTTAAGTTATCTAGTACATACAGCTATTTAAAACAGTTCTCAGACTTGATTCTCTCCCCCTTCTGATTTCCTTCCTCCTGCCCCAATTATTTGTAAATGCATTAAGCACAGAATTTTCAGATGACAGTTAGGGTTTCTTGTGTTGATTGGTACTATTTTAGTTTTTAATGTGTATGTACACAGATTCAATACGTATAAATCTTGTTTGTAAACTCTCCCTAATTTTCTTCCAGGGTGACGGCTGGCTGTACTTGAATCCTCTCTGGAAGACCCATTGACAAGATAGAGCTGTTGTCTCACAAAATTTACCTTAAAGGAATTAAAATGATACAGTATATAACTTCAAGATGTCATTGAATAGTTCCTGTTACCAGAAGATACAAATGAGAAGCTATATACTGTGAATGATGCGTCTCAAAATAACCACAAGCTCAAGTTTATTCAGGAGCCATTTTGTGTGTATGTATAAAGACAAACACATGCACACTTATATATACACACACATATGTACACACTGTGTGTATGTATGTGTTTGTGTGTGTATTATTCACACTACATGTAAACAAAGTATAAACACTAACAGTGATTTAAAGACCTCATCCTCTAAGTAAGTGTTAGGGCATAAAACTCTCACTGGAATCAAATCGGGTTCCCTGAGTTGTGTGCTTGCAGGATCAGGCCCTATGTTAGTATTTAAAAATACTTTTTTATTAGTACTGGTTAAGGTTTTCTATTTTTCACTTTTGCCAAAAATGTTTTGCACTTGAAATGTGATGTGTCACTTAATGGCAGCCTTTCAGTCTAAACAGTCATTGAGTAACTCACTTTGACATAAGAATGATACACTGACTACACTCTCTTTGGGATGTTGACTTAACAGCATGTTTCCTGTCACTATAAATGTGAATTTTCTGCCATCTTATAAGAAGTAGCAATACCTTCTTGAGATCTTTGTTCACACTAACCCGTTGTRTCCTCGCTCCTTGGTTTGGTCATACTTCGAGATGTTCAGTAGCTCTCTGGTCACTTGTGAGCCACCTGCTCTGATAGTTTGGGTCTAGCTGGGTCCAACCTCCTTGGCTATTGTCATGCCAGTGCTGTTGGGTTATCCTGTCTTATCTGGTCTCTTAAATCACTTCTGGTGGATGGAGCTGTGGTATTCAGCCTTGTCCTCGCCTCAGCTTTCCACTCTTGGAGAAAAGGCAGCGTAGCATGACGGTAGCCCGTGTCCGAGCCACCCCAGTTTGCAGCCTGAGYGCTGCTGCGATGGGCGCGAGCCTTCCCCGCCGGTGGAGACGCAGATTTCTTACGCTGCTGCTGTGAGGCTGGCAAGAGCTTAAATGGTCACAGCCCTGGATCCCGTATCAAAGCTCCAAGCAGACCTGTCTTGATTTCTTTTGCTTTTGGCCCAGTTGATTGCTTTCTCATGAGGAGAAATAATATAACCAGTGTTCCCAGATGAATGATTTTTCTGATGTAAGAGTCACTATTTATAAATTACTACACTGAAATAAGAGCATTATTAATGAAACAAATGAAACAGGACATAATTTGTTTTCTAAAGTAAGCAAACAATCCTGTAGTTTGATCTTGCTTCATAAGGTGACCACTGTGACACTATGAAAGTGAATTCTAAAAATTTGAAGTGTTAAAGCTTAGTTGCATTTTAAATTAGTATTTGTTAAAAGATGTTTTTGAAAAAAGTGATAAAAAGAGACAAATGTAAAACGTGCTGACTTCTGCTCAGTGCTTCTTTTTACAGTGCCCCTTTAAAAGAAAAAAACAAAAAACAACCACTATATTTCTAGTATACAGTAGCATGGATGCCTACCTTTCTGTAGTACTCATTAATTTTGTGCCTTTTGTCTGCTTTCTTAATACAACAGCTTATGCTTTGTAGCTATTACTCAGATATATTTAAGTCGAAGTACTGCTTATATCTGTTCTGGTGTCTTGCATTTTCTAATACTTTATTTTTTGGTAGATATTAAAACCCTTGGGCAACTGAAAAGGCTAAATAGAGGTGTTACATAAGGAAACATCCCATTAGTTGTTCATTTGGACATGACATTTAATAGATCTTTAAATTTTGAATTTCAGATCCTTATTAAATGAGCTGTAATCTCCTTTTCCTCCTAAATGCTATTTTGTCTGCTTGTATATACTTTTTCTTGCACATTAGAAAGATTAGTGTGATTAATGACTTAAATCCTATTTTTTAAAAAAAAACCGCAGACTGTATGAGCTTGGTTTTGTAACTGACTTTTTTTTTAAGAAAAAATTATTTTTAGGTATAGTTAATGTTTTTCTGTAACAACATAAAAACGATGCTCTTGCAGTAAGCACTGAACTATTTACCAAGTATCATCAGGAAATCTCATACTTTATCAGCTGCAAGAATTAATTTATAATGGATCCATTCTTGTTTTAGAGGTTAGTCTGGTAAGTAAGTAGAAGTATAAATACCGATTATATCACCACAAAGAACAATCAAAAATGCAGATTTAAACAGATGGAGTGTGTCCTCCCAGAACTTTGACTTTCATACACCAAAGAACTAGCCACATATTCACTGAAAATAGCCATTGAAAACCTCTTTTGTCAGGCACGCGGACCTACACTCCTGAAAGAGTAGACCTCTTACAGCTTTGATGGTGCGACTGTCAAAGCTACAAAGATGCTGTAGCTCCTCTTTTCAGGAGAAATCTGAGTAATTTTATGCTTGTAACTTATTGAAGATTTTTGTGTGCATGGTTGGTTGTTTCTGCATGCTGAGAACATTCCACTTGTGCTCTGAGAAATGCTTTGTTTTGATGCTCTGAAGAATCCCCTGATGCCRCCACCACTGTTTCTTTTCCAAAGTAGCTTGGGAAAGGCAGGCATAAAAATAATCCTTTTGGAAAAGATCTTATCAACAAGAGATTCCAGAACAAGATTCACAGGAAGCGTCGTTTTATTTTTCTGATGGTTATGTATTCAGTATATTTTAAAAGACTGAAGTATTCATGAGCTTCACTCTGTAAGTTGTTCCAATAGCTGTCTTGGGCTTGCAAATATGAATGKTTTCCTTTTCAAGTAGCCAGTGTATTGTAATGTAAAAATCTACATGTACTTAAGGTCTTTTTTTTTGTGTGTACACCTGTAGAAAGCCTATGCAACTTTTTTTTTTCTATTTCTTTTCTTCCTTAAAGTAGAAATGGTCAGAACGCAGATTTACACCTTTATCATTTAAAAGATGCTCTGGCAGTCTCTTCTGATTTGCCTTCCTTTCATAATCTGTGAATTTAAAATGACAATGCTCATGAATAAAAAATTTGTTTCATTTAGCAGTGGGATGCCCTTTCTCTTTCCGTTGAAGTGTTTGTTAATTGGTATTATTTACTCAGATGTCCAGAAGTGGTATACAACTTTGATGGTACATGTAATCTGTTTTCATGGTTCTGATATAAGTGACTTGTCAGTTGAATCTTTTTTTTTCCCTCTCCCCCCCGCCCCATGTTGTTGTTATTGCCACATACCTCATAGATAAGTTTTTGTTTAATTTGGACAGCACAACACCGGGCAAATAGGGCTAAGCAGCATAATAGCTTCAGCAAGAGCGAGGGAACACATCCTTTATTTTTAATAAACATAAAGGAAACTAGGTTACGGTATTCCCTTGTTGCTGAAAATAGTATTTCATTTAAAGTTTGTAATTACAGATTCTTGATTAGATGCATCTTAAAAATACAACTCTGAAGTATTGCAGCATTGAACACTGTTGAATGGGAAGAATAYGCATATGAGAGACTTCAGTGATCCTGATCTGCATTTTCCAAGTTTTAGTGAATGCAGTTCTGTTTTTTTCCAAATATTTGTCCACACTGTTTGAAACTTGTTATGCCATAACATTTTGTTGTTATGCAAAATGCAGAAAACAACATTGGCTGTAAATAGGTCAGGAAATGCTAGTCAGTCATGTTCCTTTCCTTTCGCTGCATTGTTTCAAGGCTAGGGCTTGGCRGAATTTAAATTTGGGTCTAGTAGAGAGTTGCCTTGGAGCTTTTGCCCCTGCGGTTCAGACCAGAGCTTAGGCCGAGCACTGCGCGACGTTGGGCATCGACGTTGCTGATGGATGTCAGCTGCTGGAATTAACACCGGTATCTCCCATGGTCACGCAAGGGTCTCTGCAATTTAATGGGCAAATAAGTAAGTCAGTCAGTCATCGGACTAAGCGAGAGAGAGATCTTTAGTTGTCAGGTAAAAGCCAGGATGGGCTGCTCTGACTTCCGTCAGCGTAACTTTTCTCAGTGAACAGCACAGCTACGGTAAGAAAGAGGCACGTTACTTCCTGTAAGACAGGAGGACTTGAGCCACCCCACCCGAAACCCGGGATCTTCTGGCTGTCTAGCCACCACAAGCTTAAAAYGTGCATTCTGAAGCATCAAAAAATAGCTTTATGTCTTAACCTTAGAGGAAACTAGTCATTAAAATCAATTTGCTAGCAATAGCCTCTCAGTTTTCTTGCACAAAGGTGGTGTTTTTAAATGATGTCCCATGTTTTGAACACTCTGCGGGTCACATCTAGTTCCTCAGACTACCACAAGCTGGTCTGTTTACCAGAGCCACTTCCACATAAACGAGGGGGGGGGGGAAGGGAAGAGGGTGCTAGCTCTTGCAAACTGGGAGCTTTGAATACATTATATCAAACAACACAGTTGCACATTTGGCCTATGTAAATCATTGACAGTTCTAGTCACAGCAGAGTATGGTTTCAGTTTTTATTGATAACGACTGATATGTAGAGAGGGCTGAGTCACAAAGCAGTTAACTTTTTTCAAGAGTAAATATATCAAGATGTTCAACTAAATTTTCTTTCCTCCATTATGGAGTTACTGCCACAAATCAAATAATTTCTCCTAGGATAACCAACACTACTGTCTGTCTTCTTCGCTTTCAACAGTGATGACTGATACAAAAGTTAGCAATACTGGCTTCTAGACATTTGCTTTTCTATTTTCTTAGCAATTGCAGGCCCTAGCCTGGCTTAAAAATTTTCCTTGGCCTAGCAGAACAACTGAAAAATGGCCCCTAACTGAGGAAATAAACAAACTAGTGTGTAAGGTAGGTTTGATAACAAAGTAACATGCAAGTGTTTTCTTTTGCTGGTACATGTGTGGTTGTCTTTTCCTAGAGAGGCGAGCTAAACATTTCTTTAGCTGAATAATTCTCAGATGCGGCTGAAGAACCAGGTTATTTAGATGCAGTCATCTTTGCTCAGGAGCAAAAATTTTCTTTTTTTTTCTTTTCTTTTNTTTTTTTTTTTAAGTAAGTGGCCACCTTAATGACTTCAAAGCAACTTCTCCTTTCCCTTAAATATGCAACATGTGCAAGGTTCCGTTTCTATAGCAGACTATAGTAGGTTCAAGCAAGTAGAAGGCAACTTTGAATCCAGGCTGACTTAAAAGGCTTCTTCTCAGCATTTTAAAGCAATTTGCTAATGCTGTCAGATAAACAAAGCCAAAATAAGTGAATCTTAGGTGACAAGAGTTAAAACAACTTTTGACAGAATTGTAAAGATGCTTAAGGAGATTTTTTTTTTAAAAAAAGTAAGTTTGTTATTTCTTACTGGCATCGGGGCAGGCTGTAGATGCAAGATATTACAGGTTATGCATCACACACTCACCCTTTCTTGCATGTAAGCAATACAACAGTTTGAGCTTCTCCAGCTGTCAGCAGAAAACACTGCTGCATGCGTTTGTTGGGAAGGAAGCCTGCTGCTCTGTGAGGATACTACAGCCACCTCGGATACTCATCACAGCAGAAATCCTACTTCTAAGTTAAACTAGAAGGACATTAAGGAGCTGCTGAGGCTTTGTTGCAGCAATTTCCTATGAGATTACAGAGGTTAAATAGTAAGACTATGAGGAACACGTTTTCAAGCTAATCACAACAGAAGCAACATGACACCCTTAACACAAAACTTGAATTAACTTTATTTTCCCCTACAGTCAACAACTGGTCTGCATTGAGCTTTARCGCAACAAAGTAAAAAGAAATCTCCAGATGACAAGGGGCCAGAAATCCAGATTAAGTTACCTTTGTGAAAATGTTGCAGCTGTAGTATTGGTCTTCATAAACCATTTGAGTCAAAAATGAGTTCATAAATCAAAAAAAAAATACATCTTGGGAAAGTCATCAGCAGTAACATTCTCACAGAACACTGTAAATTTACATTTTCTTCATGAACGGTACATACTATTCTGCATTTCACATCAAATTACTGATGCAAGTTTTATTATTTCTATAAAAAAAGTTACATCCTGTGGCAGGAAAAAAATGCAAAACCCTTTCTTTTGTCTTAATAAAAGATGATTTTAAGTCTGTATAAAGTTTTCCTATAGCTGAAAAGTGAACATGTTCAGTTTCCATTTATATTTTAGTGCATTTAATCTGACAGTTTTCACCATAAAAAAAACAAACAAAAAAAAGCATTATAATAAGACAGACAAAGCAAATAGCACTATGGCAGAAATTTCTTCAATTGATTTAAGCACTCTAAATAAAAATGCTGAGAAACAGATTTCCAGGAAAACTTTTACCCTCACAGGAGAAGGTAGGGGGAAGAGGTTATRTTGGAAACCTTCTGCCTCTGATAGTTGACAGGTGTCAAAAAAACCACAAACCTTAAACCCTTTTCTGTCTTAAAAAAAAAATACAGGCTGTACTTGTTTTACCAATGTAAACATTTACTTAAGACAGTTCAATTTCTATTCTGAGGCACCAGCCACTCTCTGGTGCTCAGTTGTACGTTATGATAGCATTCATTACTGTCATTTCAGATTTTCAGGAGGATACAAATTTAGCCCTTGTATCTACGATGTGCAAGATTTGCCTTGTCTACCTTATAAAATGATAGTGTAAGGCAGCAATACTGCAATCACATTTTAAACAAAAGCAGCTCATCCAACTTTTAACTGGTGAATAGTTAACGTAATCTGTCTCGTCATCTCTTGTGAAACTGCAGCTTTGCTTCTTTACACTCCAAATCAAAACCAACCTACAGCAAAAGTATGTTTAAAGAAACCATTAAAAAACAATCATGGGAGCAAATTACTTATTTTAAAAGTTTAATTTCAGAAATCTCTATTTCCTTTTAATTGTTGAAAACAAGTCATTAAGTGTCACCATTCCAGTTTACATATTGCTATTCAGCTAAACAGTATCTTCCAAAAAAAAGATTGACAAGTATGCATGTGCCAAGGACCAAATTACAGGGTTCTTTGGTGCAGTCAGTCCAAATTCTCAACAGATTTGAAGGATAATATGTACCAATAAAAAAAAAAAAAAAAAAAAAAAAAAGCTGCTAGACTTGGACAGCAGCTCTGTCTTGCTTCACATTACAAATCTAAAACAGCTGTTCTCAATAAGCCAATATTTTTAAATCAGACATTGCCTGAAAGTTTTGTACAATAATCTGGACCAATGATGGTTCTGTACCCTCATGTTGCTGTGAAACATGACTTGAGCTAAAGGCAAAGACTGGTTATCTCAAGGACAACTGCTTCGTATTAGCAATCAGAACAGTGTATTTAAACTGTCTTCCTGTTCGGTCTCTTGCCTTTCTTTAAAATTAGTTTATTCTTAATGTAGCCACGCTTCCTTTTGGAGGTCTAAAAAGAAAAACAGAATACAATGTATTAGTTAGTCATTTAGTCTTGACCCCGTTTTAATACTGTGCATTTCAAGTCTGATCTTGATTTATTTAAAGAGCCTAGATAGTGAATCCTCAGCTAGGTATTAGCTCTTCATTATGTTTAAATTTAGGATTGTAAATTTATGTCCAACATTTGCTTTTGTGCAAGTTGTACTTTTGCAAGCCCAAACCAGACGTACCATAGTTTTTGAAGCTTGTGCTGAGGCAGAATTCACAGTAAGCCAGCATAAATCTCTAACGTGCCCAAAGAGCAAAAGTGATGTGTTGTTTTAGTTTGAAGGGGAACAAATTCTTGCATCTTCTACTCCATTTGATTGCCCAATACTGAGCAAGATAGTAATATTTGCTCAAAGCATTATTTTTCAGAAAAATGAAAGAATCACATTTTAGTCTTCAGTCCTCTRCGTTAAGTCTGCAGACTAGTTAGCTCTTTCTACTCATGTACACTTATCAGCATATTTTAGATTTCTCTTTTTTTCTACACAGTGAGGAACAGATGCATTAATGTTGGTCTTTCCTAATATTAACGTTGCATAGTTACAGTTAATTCTTAGCAGGCAGTACTGTTCATTCAACTCGCCTACCAGAACAAATTAGAAAGTAAGCAACTCCCACACTTGCTGTGCTTACTAGCAGGCTCTCTTATGTCTATTAGAAGTAATTTTTTTCCTTTTGGTTTGCTGGCTAATAAACATTTTTATTGGAGTCAAAGACAAACATTTCATACTCAGACATTTTATACCTCTGAATTTTGAGCAATGTCACYCTTAAAATGTAAGTGTGATTGAAGATGGACTGAATTTCCAGTAAGGAAGCACTGTTATAAAACTTGTAGCTACTACAGAGTCTCACACACATACTTAAGAAATCCCAGTTTAGGCATTCAACCCATGCTATTTGGCTGTTCTATGCTTTCTTAATGGGAAGTAGAGCTTGTATGTACTGCAAGAGTGGGTGACGGATCAGAACTTGCTTCAGTTTTTACCCTGTCTTTAGGCAGAGAACATGCACAGCTTAAGCATAGCCAATACATCTATCATTAATAGATGCAGCCTTGCTTCTTACCCCACAATCAGAAATTACACTGTAAGTTTATGATGGTCACAGTAAAGTTTATAATKCTTTTTAAAAAATAAGTCTAGCTCCACTGGCAACTCCAATTCAAAATACTTTATAGTATAAATTTGATTAAATTACCATAAATTTATATATTTACCATAGCAGTTCCCTCTAACAATCCTTACTTTTACTTCTATGGAGCAGTAAAAATTTAATACTATTTAATACTAATTCAATTTATTAAACATTCATTTCTGACAGGATTCTATTTTTTTTTTTGGCAAAATATATTTGCATATACATGTTATACAGGACAGGGCTGCTAAGATTCTCCCCAACTCCCCTGATACACAACTTTAATAGTAGCACACCACAACTAACATGTAAAAAACATGAAGATCACTTCAAACAGTAAGCAGCCAGACACTTCAGTTCCGTCAACAGAAGTTTCATATTTAATTTATTTCATACAAAATTGCCATTTTTAAACTTCTAGGCATCACTACTTTCAAACAGTCAGAAAGCAACTTCCACATTTTACTTAGTGAGCCAGTTACTGAAACATGAATTGATGTACTTCAGAGATTATACTTCCAGTTACATGAAGACTTAAGAATTGTAACAGCCAGTGACATATTCTTATTTCCAGTTAGCATTCTCCCTAAAAAAAGAAAATATCTAGCCTTTTGTCTTCACATGCTTGTAAGTTAAGCATACAGTAAATAAACAATTATTACCAGCAGGCAGGTCTGATATTGGACACTAACATGAACAGTATCCGTAACATTCTGGCTATTGGAAATACATAATTCACCAGCTATRTGATTCATTATTAAAAATAAACTGTCATCTCTAGACCTCTTTGAGTTACTTCACTGGGAACCCACCTTCTTTGACAAATACTTCTGTTTCGGTACAATGTTGGTTACCCTAGGTTTATGATCCAATGTCTCTCTGTTTTCTAGTTGTTTCACCTTGTATATTCTAACAAGCCAGTGCTCTGATGTAAAGGCTTCCTCCAAATGTTTAAATTTAATGTCCTTGTTGCCAATCTCAGCATTGCGTGTACGATCAAATCCTGGGGGTGTCCGAAAATCCAGCTATAAAATTGAAGTTGCATATCAGTTTGAAATAAAACCCAAAACACACATCATGGCAAACTAACGTATGGCTCCATACCTCATACCACATGTCAGCTGCTTCCTCTGGTCTAGTTAGAGGATGACACTTTTCTTAAAATGATTATTGCTATATAAGAAATATTTAATTTTTACAGTTGGAAAAGAGACAAAAAACCTCTTATTTCTACAGATGACTCAGGAGACAATACTGTTTCAATAGGAATACAGTTTCCTCATTCAGAAGTAAAGCTATTCAAGTGAAAGTTTGAGGCAGAGCAGTTGCGGTGGCTTTTTAGCATAGCTGCTCACCTGTACTCTCCACTCTCTCTTACACTGAAACAGTTTGCACTTCCACGTTTTTCCATAGGGGTCTGATAGCTCATCTTACATTTAACAGTTAAATTCCACTCCTGTGTTAAGTAGTATAAGATTCATCAGACTCAAAGTTTTAGTCAAATAAATGAATCTTGTACTAACGTATCAGAATGAAGGGCCCTTTGAGGGGAAAAACAGGAACGGAAAAAGCAAACAGCAGATTTAGGCACATACATCTGTGCTTGATGACTCCAGAGGGGATTGACAACTGAGAATTACGCTCTTACTATATAGTGTAGTGTTGTTTAATACACTGATGTGACTCGGCCAGAAATCAGTTCCTGACATATATTAAATAAAGCCAATTGTACATTTCCATTTGTCTGTTGCTATTACAAAAAACAAGCATAAACCCTCCCACAACCTGCAAGTGCACTGCATAATGGAATTAAGTGGCTTGTCTGAAGCAATGTGAAGGACAGCAAAAAGCAAAGTGCACATCTAGGTTGGCAGCACAAGTGCTTTTGTCTAAAGGTTGTTAGAAGACCATGCTAGTCTCTTACCTTTCATTCTGCTCATATAAATGCTCAATTGAAAGATGGAAAATGCACGAAAATAGCATTTATTTTTCTTACATTTTTAGCTGAGATTCAGTAGAATTTTAACCACTAACCTGCATCTCTCCAAATCTGTAATATGACATTTTATACATGAGGCAGTTCAGCAAAGTTGGAGAACCTGCTTTGTCTACCCGGAATTCTCCCTGAGGAGTAAAGTAATCACTTTCCTTTGAAAATGAAAAAGAAACAAAATGTCAATATAAAGTAATCCCTTTTCAAATTAATTCCTCATTCCTTTCTCCACAACCCCCCCCAGCCTTTCTCTAGTATCTAAACTGACTTTAAAATTTAAAAATAGATTCAAGCTAGCCTGAAACAAAAAAAAGTTGCCTCATTAAAGGCAAAGTAAAACCACCTGCTTATAATGCAAAACACAATAGAACAGTCTTTCTAAACCCATTTTATTATCCTGGTATAAGTTTTGTCACTTTACAATAAACAGTTACTGGAAAACTAATCTCAATATGCAAGAAAAAAACGTTAGTTTGTCATCTACCAAAATTATTCTTTAAAAGGTGAAAAACATTGCATTGTGAACATACTAGTTTTGTAATGTTACCGTAAACTTCATGTGTGCACAGTGTCTAAAGAAAAATTTCCTGCTATTTTCATCTTCTGGCACAAGATGAAACTGATCACCCACGTAGGCTACTCCCTTAAGCCTGTGCTCAATATCTAGAAGTTTTTGTTAGGCTTAAGCAAATATTACTACAGGTTTCTGTAATCTCTGAAATATTTGAATAACTTAAATTCTACATAAGTAAATATTCACACTTTAACTTGTATCCTACTATTACAATGTTTGAAGAACAGAATTTAAACATTCTGAACCTTTTTTTTTTTTTTTTTTTTTTTTTTTTAAGTATGAAGGTGCATAGTAAGACACACAAGAATTACAGAAGATATCCTGTACTTTTAGTATCATGCAAATAAGTGAAAAGCTTTGGAGGTTACTGACCTTTCAAAATCATAAATACTGAAAGAAACTGGGCTACAGGTCTCTGCACTCCTACTGTTCTAGGAAAACAACCCATAACAAATTTTTCAAATAAAATTGCAGTATGTAGTACAGATTTCCCTCTACTGTGATAAGCACCACCAGAAAAGCAATGTAAATAAAGTGTTTTGTTTTTTTTTTTTTAAGTACTGAGACATACATAAAAGAAAATGTATTAAGCYAAAGCCATTCCAGTTACACTGTCAACTTACCCGAATGTCTTTGGGATGTTCTCCCTCTGCTATTCTCACCATCCACAAGAACTTATTGATATCATCACCAGAGTAGCCAATCACACCGCCAAAAATAATCAAAACATAATCCACATCCAGACTCCTCATGATCTCATATGCTGCTGACTCGTTTGATGACATTGCCTTTCCCACCTGTATCATAGCAAACATATTTAAGTATCTGTATAGCTGCTACAGGACAGATCCTCAGATCAGCAATCTGGAAGACCAAAGTCCAAAAATATATACTTAACCAACCAAAGCCCATACTTTATTTCTAGATAAAATATTGTATCTATTTAGAAACTCAAAAACCCAACCTAAACTGAAATATCAGTTTTCTCCTGGTTATTTTATCCTCTGTAAGGCAAGCAGGGCCTGCTGAAGTGAGGCTTTGAGTATAAGATATAGCATTATGGTTTTCTTTTCGTTGCACCCACAGATTTTTCAAATCACAGCTGTATTGCCAGTAAGTTAGTGCACCAGATACAGTACTTAAAGGTTTAGATAAAGCCTAAAGTGAATAAGTTATTTGAAATATTAGTAATTGCTTGGGTTTTTTCCTGAGCTCTGTCCTTCACTAATGAAGCAGCCATGTCCAGTACTCTGTAGCATGCAGGCATCCTCAGTGTTGAGCTCATGGAAAGTTTATACAGTGAAAGTGCCAGAACTGCAGCATCATATAATTAAAATGTAACTATTTTGGCCACAAATAACAAACAAAAAACTCAAAAAGAAAAACCCAAACAAAACTCCACCCTTTCTAAGGCTGTATCCAAAACCTCTTCCATAYTGCCTATTTTCCGAAACATACAGCAACAGTTCAGTAATTTTATTTCCCATTGAGGCTCCTGCACTTAAAGGATAGTAACATAACTTTGTAGTAAAGGGGCGCAACTACAATACAGCTACTGTTACATTCAAATTGGTAYCACTTAGTTAAGTCAAGAACTTCATTAGGAAATGCTAAGCTTAAACCGCAGTCTGTCAAAAAAGACTGGTAACTTCAGTTTCTCGGCCATTACCCGAACCAATGCGAAGTTACTCAATAGATTTCCATTTCTGTGCAGGAAGAAGTCATCTGGCAGATTTGCTTGAGGCGTGCACCCAAGATAAGTTCAAATACTTGCTACAAAATACATTTATTGCTTAGACCTCCATTTCTGAACAAATATTCCGTACAGAGGAAGCCAACAGAGCCAGCAGTCACGCTGGAGAACTTCCTTTAATAAAACACCATCTTTGTTAACTTCCRCAATGTTCAAGATTGTTGGGCTTATGAATTACAGTTGACTGTTCCATATGAACATCAGGTTAACCCAATATTCCTCTCCTGCAGGGATCCTCATTATAAGAAATACTACTACTTGTAGAAAATTGAGAACATAGATGGAGATTCAAGTCTGACAGGTCTCTTAAAACATACTAAGAAAAGTGCCTTAGCAGATGGGAAGGCTTTTTGACTAATACTAGTACCAGCAGTGCAACTTCCCATGCTTTCTTTGTGACTGGTGCTTGTTTCCTACTCTTACCAAAAGCTYATATAAATCTTGTACATATTACTTCCCCCCACAGAATACATATGTTTTTCCACAGGACTTTATATGCTCAAAGACCAGCTTCATTAATTAGTTAATTCTGAACATTGCTTTTCTGCAAATTTGGTCCACCTGTTGTACTAGGTACTAACGCAAGACAAGAAACTACGCTACTAGACTCCTCAAGTTCTTCCCCTATTCTGCCCTTGTAGCAGAGGCTCCTGGGCAAAAAAAAAAAAAAAACCAAAAAAAAACAAAAACAAAAACACAAAAACACAGCTATTAAGTGATGATTGGCTCTCATTACACAGCACCTAATAAGATTTCAGCCCAACTACGGTTAGGAGCACTTTTTCTTTTTAAAAAGTTTAAGTTGCTCAGGATGGCCCCCCTGTAACCACGGGCCATGCTAACAGCCCTCTCTTCGAACATGTGCTTCGGAAGTGGAAGAAATACAGATGCTTAGTCTAACTGCAAACTCAGGGGGATAGAAGTGCTCCTGACTTAATGCTGTTCCATTACTATTCGTTCCAGGATGCCTGAAAATTCATTTCGCGTAATCAGTTTCTAGAGCGCCATTCAAAATCTGTTAAAGAGACTGATGAACTGAATCGTATTTGAATACAGCCGGTAAAGTAGCATTAGGTAAACTTTCACAGAGCTAATCACTGGGAAAATGGTTATACTACTACATGCTGTATATCCCCTCACAAAAAAAAAAAAAANAAAAAAAAGAAAAAGAAAAAGTGAAACCAAAGTGGTAGTGAATTTTTAGAGACTTAAGATAAGCAAAACAAACTCCAAAAGCAAAGGTGACTCCCTCCAGCTCCCAAAGCCATCTTTTATACTGAAGTTCTAATAAATGCCAAAAATCTGATCCTTCCRTGTTTCCCACTCTATGTAATTTTTCCTAATATTATACTATTTATACAACTTCATACTCAACTGAAATGTAAACATGTTGGTGTTTTTTACCTCATAGGATATTATCATCCTTACCAGAGCTATGTGACTGTTGTTCCAAGTATTGTTATCAACTAAGGTTGTCCGATTAGCCATTCCTGCTATCTGGTAGCCGTAGTCCCACCAAGACATTACTCTGGCATGTTCATCCGTATTTTGTCTCAGCCAGTAATAGGCTTCTCTGAAGTCGTCTAGAATATTCCGAGTACTGAAAAACAGAGTTTACTTTATTCATATTAATACTAACATTGGCAACAAATTAGCTGCATCACACTGAATCTGCGTTCTCAAGACCTTCCAATACCTTCAACTCCATTAGAGGAATTCAGTCACCCACATGAACTCAAAATTGAGCCCACTGAGAGCTGGATGGCCAGAAACTGAATTATTTTATAGATACGATTAAATCCATTCCTAGTTAAATATATATTCACGTTCATAAACAAGTTTTTTCAACTGACTYTTAAAAACTAAAAAATTTTTTTCTCATCTTTAACAACTTTGCATATAATTATTTTAATGAATTTACATAAAACATTTTATTGAAGTTTTTGTTGTTTGCTTGGGTTTTTTTGTTTTTGTTCTCCCATTCTACCCCAAAGAGTAAAATATTGAAAACTTTTCATTAACAATTGTGCCTAAATATAGTTAAAAGTGATTAAAAGAAGGCAAAGYAAATCACTAATGCCAAGGAACTGGAAGTTGTTTTTGCCCTTAAGATATTATTTTCAAACCTGCAGACCCTACTTACCCATCATGGTTATAGGAAGCGAGAACAACACTAGGGCTGGAGTATGCATTGCTAGTTACCCAGGTACAGTGGACAGCAAACATCATCAACAGCATCAGCATCAGCATAGTAACAATGCTCTTGATATTGGGACCTAGTCCTTCTTCTGTTTTTTCCTGTTCAGATACATGTTTTCTCACTTTGCCTGCCTAAACAAACACAAATACATCCATTAGGGCAACTTTGCAACTTTCATCTGATTAATTCTCCACCCTTGACAATGGAACTCATGGCTTTTTCTTCACCATACACATCCCATAAATGTTATGGAATACAGAAAAACCTAGACAATTTTTTAGTGTAAATTAACTAGGCATGCGCAAAAATTTCAGTAATCCAGCAACTTGTGAAAAATGGATTCTTCACAGAAAGCCTCACTCAGAAGATGACAACTATGATACAAGGGTTGATGCATGACACACTTCATCTGGCTCAGGGCGATATAMCCTTTTATAACAAATAAAGGGAGAGAAGATACAAATACCTACTGCTAGGAAAACGGGAAAGTCTGAACCTAATGTATCACCAGGCTCCAACCAATMTTATCATCATCTCCGGGAAGAAAAGAGTAGATAAGTTTATATATAGAAAACCTTTCCATAAAATATATCATCTTTTAATTTCACAGTGTCTCAGAGGAAACACAATAGGCCAAAAGGGGCAACATTCAGTGACACAGAACTGCTAAAACTAGTTAAGGAGAACAAGCAGCTGCGTGCTATCTTTGGAAACCATGGTCARCATTGTTGACTCTTAGGTTAAAGGCTTCTCCTTGGTCAGCAAGAAGGAACTCCATCCATACTAACACTTATATACATATATATATGTGTATATATGTATGTATGTATGCCAATGTGTAAAACATATATGTATATATGCCAATGTTTGGAATCCGTCAAACCAGCACAGGCAGAAGCCAACTTTTGCTCTCTCCTCTCACCTTATCATACAGGTTGCCTGGGTTTCTTTTGTCATCTTCATCACTGCTGTCTTCTATTGGCGGATTTTCCCTCTTCATATCATCACCCAAATAGTGCTCAAAGACATTGGAGAAAGCAATTGCAGACAGCATACAGACCACTGGAGTCAAAGTGAGCATCAGACGAACCATCACACCAGCAAAGTAAACGGCACTGATTGCATACAGAGCAACTGTAGAGAAACAAATGTGCTGATGACATTTAAAAAATAATAATCTGAATGCACACGTATATGCTCACCATAGAACTATTTCTGCAAGTGGACTGAACATGTCTTTGTACAAAGATTTGAGTAGGGATTTTTATTTAATTGCTTTTCAATTTACAGAGATATAGTGCATCAATATATATCCCTTTTAAGCATCAAAGCTTTCCAGAAACTCACCTTGATAATTGTTAACAACACTACACCCTCATTTTGATATTCATTAATAATCTGTCAGAAGAAATGTTATTAATGACATTTAATGCCACACTAAAAATACATAGTTTCATTTGATTAAAATGGTCAAAAAGCCCTAGACCAAACAAGTTATTAAAACTGAGAAAGCAAAAGAGTTAGAATTTCATATAAATACCAAATTATAATTTAAGTTAGAGATACTTGTGAACAAATTGGGGGCTTGTCTACATTATAATTTCATACAGACAAATAATACKATTTTGCTAGCCCTATCCTGGAACAGGCTTTCCTGGACCATGTAATCTCCACTCTCTCAAATTATAAAATCAGATTTTCAGAATAGTGAGAACATTAAGAATATTTTTCTTAGAAGAAAAGTCCTATATGCATTAGTTAAGAAAAATCTATTCTTCAAGTACAGTGGTTATTGCTAGCTTACTACAGTTTAATAATACATTTTTTGTGAAAGATTTGCCATGGAAGTCATCATATTYCACTGATTTATTAGATTACATTACGTAATTATTTTCCACTTTACAGTTAAGTAGTCTGGCTCTCCATTCTCACTCATAGGTGTCTCTATGCTGACTTAAATGGATGATGCAGCAATAGGRGGCCATAAGATCCCTGGCCCTAGTCCTGGTCTTTACCAGGACCCATTGCAYGCCACAGAGAATAAGACATTCCACRTCAGAGGATTTAACACTGTAAATGTTCTCACTGCCCACAGAGTAATCCTACGGAGCAGCCATAGGGGAATCCTATGAGGCAGCCATAGACCYGGGCTCCTGTCCCTGTAAAAGCCCAAAACTAAGAGCACATATGGCTTGGAGTGATCTTCATCCCATTTGGCTATAACGCCAAATTATATCTTTAGAAGCCTCATTTAAGTGTGCTTTACATGATACAGCTTCATACAAATAACAATTTGTCGCCACTGGCCCAGGGAGACCCCACACCAAAACTCCAAAATTAGACTTATGCCTTATCTGGCACTTGTTCCATGACAAGATTCAGTTCACTGGAACAGCAGAAAATCTTGAAAGAGAAAGGTGATTCTGCATCACCCTATGTGCCTGAACGAGTGCCAGAGACCTGAGAAAGAATCAGGTGCCTGGGCATCGCCCTTCGCAGGTGCCCCAAGCTGTTCACCGGACATTGGACGCCTGAGCCCGGCTTGCGAGATCAGCACGTGGCAGACCACGGCATGCCAGGCACACAGCACAACCACGCTCACAAGTATTTTGATCCCATTTCTTAGAAAAGATATTCTTACCATTCCATCAATCCCTGTATGAACTGGACATTTATAAGCTGCTTTAATTACTGCTTAGTGCAGAGAACTTTAAAAAAATTTGTCTTTAAACACATCATTTACACTTCTTTTTAAATACAAGCCATAAACTAGCTTTGAGCAAACAAAACAAAATAGAATTGAGTTGAAGACAAGATTTTTCAAAAAATTTAAAAATATTTTCTCTTACCAAAGACTCTTTCATCATTGATGTTTTTGATACAGAACCACAGCCCTGCTGGGAAAGTACACACGAGAATATGCAGATCAAAAAAGAAGGAAACCCATGTTGTAGGCTGATGCTCAGACACAGAGGCAATGATCGGGATGTGAATTTTCGCATACCTTTTTTAAAAAAAATTCAGTTCAAATTATTTTGAAAGGATGAAATTATTAAAACTTGTAAACATTAGGAATTCTGAAATTCATTTAAAAGGAAGTATTTAAAAGTGTTAATGCTTTATTCAGCATTTGAAATGAAACTGATGAAACTTATACCAAAAAGAGTCCCCACGTGCTACTGTATTTAAGAAGTATTTGGTGTACAGAGTTATTTTAAAATACCAATATAAAGACTTATTTTCATAACAAGTGAAAGAATGGAARTTACAGATGTTTTGTTCTATTATGGCTAACAACCAAGCCAAATCCACCCAAATGAAAACATGCAACTATGGAAGCATTTTGGAGTGATAGCAATCCCTAACAGTAAGTCTCCTCAAGTTTTCAATGTTGAATCTGAAAAGCTCTCCCCTATGTAGAAATATTTTCCTTTTCTTATTACAAAAAGTTGAAGTACTAACTACCAGGCCAGTAACTGTTGCCCCCTGTTTCTTTCAGATACTGAAAAATCAGGCCTTGTCTACACTTTGAAATACATGTTAACCAAGCAACATGTCAAACACTCAGTGCAGACAAGGACAAAAACACGTTCTCTATTAAAAGACAGCTATACATACAGACCTAATCTAGGGGTGATAACTGACCATCAAATGAGGTATTGAACATATGTCTTTTTCTTCAATGAGATCTAGGTCTCATTCAAAGCTGYATTAACATGTTTTAACGCAAAATGATTTTCTAATGTAGACAAGCCCTCAAAAGTTTGATKCTTTGTGTATATATCTAAATGCAAATATAGACCATTTCATTTGCAGGCAAAGAAGAACAATTGTATGTTCTTCAAATAAAAATGAGGCTTCTGTTACTGACATCTATTCTACTGCATTTATCACAAAGTTTGGTACAGAATTCCGTGTGAGTTGGACTTTGGAGTGTGAGAAAGACACAGTGAGGTGGGAAGGTCTCCTTATCCTTGGTTTTAATCTTAAAATCTATCAGTTGAAATCTACCTGAAAAAATATTTACCTACAAAATATCTGTACATCTCTCTCTATAGTTTTATTCAGATTATTCCATTACTTAAGTGGTTAAAGAAGCCAACACTAAATTTTTAAAGGTTAATTAAAAAAAATCCACAGGAAAAAAGAAACACCCACCCACAGCCACACACATGAATGAATCAGAGTTGTTTAGAGAAGATACCTGTATACACAAAACAGATGTATAAACATAACAAACAAGCAACATGCAGGAACATACGTGGAACAACTTTGCAATTTTGTAAGATGTTGCACAATGAAAAACAGCTAAGTTCAAGGCTCCTAGTCATTTTAAAATCTGTCCTCAAGTGTTGATGCAACTTTTACTTATTTTATGCTAAGAAGCATTACAGTTTCACATAGGAGAATATACCATTACATGTTCTAAGATCTCCAAAGAACACAAGAAATTTAAWAGACAAATTACTGACAAAGATAGAGTGGTTGCAAAAATCTTGAAACTGCTGCTACAAATGCTCTTTTCAGACAACTGAAACCCACTACATTTTCCTTAACAGGAACAAAGGTTTTGAGAATGACAACAAAGGAGCACGTATTAGTTTTCAGTAGAATGCTCTTGATAGCTAATGCTTATATCCTTTATCTCTACTTACCCAGTGTCCCATAATGAATAAAATCTGCCACTCCAAGGAGCAATATAACCTGAAAAAGACAGAGAAAATCTTGGAAATTTTGACACCAAATAAATACCCTGGTGACTTGGTAACACAGAAGCAGAAAAAGTTTCATTAGATTTTGGGGTATATGTGAACTAGATCTACCATGCTAGGCAGTATACCAACCACGAATCTAGTTTTATAAGAACATAGTCTTACAGGGCCTCACTGTACCAGTTCAATATCAAATACATACATCCCNAAAAAAAAAAAAAAAAAAAAAAGACAAATTAAAATGTTTCCCAAGGAATATGACGGATAGCAATCTATACTCTGTAAAGAAATGTAACAAAAATAAAACATAGTTGATTTGATAAGAAATCAATCCTTTTTAAATGCCTGAGCCAGAAGCTGGGAATGATTTTTTTTTTGCTCAAGATGCTGATGCTCAATAAAACACTTGTTTCATACTGTTTCTTTACTGATGTATTTATTTGTGACAAAGAATACAAAAACTGCTGGTAGACATACTGATAAGCTTTACGTGTCTTTTTTTAAACAAAGCCTCAGCAGGACAGAAAAAAAGATATATCATTACAAAATGAAAGACAGAAAATCTAGTAAGATTCTTAAGTTTTATTTCCGCTTTCCTGGCTACTGTTTCAGCTTCTTCTACATACATCTACAGACAAGCTGAAACATGAAAAAATTAGATCCTGTTATTATCTAAGAGGGCTTTGTGCATGAAGCGTTAAGTCTTCCCTCTGTTTGAGATTTAAAACTTAGTATCAACTGACTGAACACTAGTTTAATATCTTGTTTAGATATTTAAAAACTTTGGTTCATATTTTAGTTCATAATTTATGATATGACAAGATTTTTTTTCCTTCAGCCATTAGAGGTAAACCTTGCTTCCAAAATGCTGGTTGTACAATAAGGAGAAAGAGCTGTCAACAGATGGGGAACAACAGGTTATGGGTTTCTTAAAGAAAGAAACTGGAGGTATCTAAAACATGAGGACAGATGGGATTTGCCAGAGGATGCTGAAAGAGTTGGCTGGTGTGATGACTATCCATATCTTTATTTTGAAGAGGGAGGGCCCTGCTGCCTAGAAAATGGCTATGTTGCATCTTTATGAAAGGCAAGAGAATATCCATGGAGCTACATGCCAGTAGCTTGGGTCCCTGGGAAGATCACAGAGCACAACCTCCTGAAATCTATTTCCAAAGATGYGAAGAATGAGAAGGAAATCAGGGATAGTAAGCAGAGATTTACCAAGAGCAAATCATGCTTGACCAATCTGACTGTATTCTATGATGAACTGACTGGCTATGTGGAGGAGGAGAGACCAGTGGATGTAATATACCTTGACTTTAATAATGCTTTTGAATCATTTTCTACTTTCTTATTTGTRAAATGATTAAGAATGGGCAGAAAAAACAGACTGTTAGATGGTTTGAAAATTGGCTGGACTGACAGGCTCAAAGTAGTACTCAGCAGCCTGGCATTCAGTTGATGGCTAGAAGTGAAATATCCCAGATGTCAATATGATGAATATGGCAAAATTAAGGAGAGTGTCTGGCATGCCTCATGGCAGGACTTCAACCCACAACATAACCTCCTCCAAGTGCTGACAAGGCTGTACCTGGAATGCAGGATCTGGCTGGGGGCACCCTGGGGCAAGATGGTTATTAAGAAGACAGAGATGAACAAGAGCTTAGATTACATGGTATACAAAGAAAAAGGCAAGGGAACTGTGTTTTTTGTCTGGTGAAGAGGCAGTATTTAAGTGGTGATCTAGTAGCAGTCTAGAACTGTTTAAAAGGCGTTTAGAAAGGTAGTAGAGCCAAACTCTTTTCAGTAGAGATATGATGTAACAGGGGCAATGGCCACAAACTGTTGGTTGGGAGGTTCTGTCCGAAAATTAGGAAAAACTTCCTCACCAAGAGAGCAATGCATCACTGAAATAAGGTGGCCCAGAACCAAGGACACCCACCCTCAAATGTTTTCAACCTTCAGTTAGACAAAACCTTGGCTGACAACATATAGTTTTGGGGAGAACCTAGGGCACCTCCACAGGTCCCTTCTAGCAAGCGTTATTATGACTCTTTGACAGTAGAAAACAGCATCCACAAAGATGTGTTTTTCCCCAACAGTATCATCTTTTTTATGGTAATATACCTACACTTCCTGTGGGCAAATGTGGATATTTCTTTTACCACACATTAATGAAATTACAATTTACCCAGTTTCGCTTCCAACCTTTCGAAAAAAATGCAGCTTTTAATAAAGCTCTTTTAAAATTAGGATCAGAAGCCTACATATTAGCGAATATTTCAAAAAATCAACTGCAATCAAGGCAAATTTTGCCTGACATTGAGATGAAAAGACAAAGTTTTATGATGGTATGCCAGTCTGAGAATTTTTACTGTACGTTAGCAGAATCTGTTCGTAAGTACTGAAAAGCAAATCGTAAACCATTAAGTTTTAGAAGACTATGACAAATGAAGATGCTAAGCATTCTTTTGGAGAATACAGAATGATAATTAAAAATTAAAACACCTACGGAACAAATTGTTAAACAACTGATAGAAAAAAAAATCTACACTAGAAGCAAACAAGAAAGCAGTGAGTTAAAATAAAAAAGTCCCAGGATTTTTTTTTTTTTAATAAAACTGACAAAAGGCACTGTAAATGATTAATAATATTAAGATCACATAATTTATAYTAAGCAGAATTCCATTTTGGTATGGGTAACATTTAAATAGGAATATAAGATAGCTTTTTCTTGATGAGCAGACGGAAGTATTGTATAGAGCCAGAGAAAGAATGTYAGAGCCAGAAGTAGTTAATGAAGCATCCGGAGACTGCAACAGAGCAAGGACAATCTTGTTTTTGTAAGCTTGGACAAAGTGCCTCAAAGACTGGAGGCTGTAAAGTAGACCTGATGGACACAGATGAATTCTAGTCACAGAGAAATCAGGTTCAGCTATTTCAGAAAGCAAGTAACTTTATAGTTTGAAGATCACTGTGTATCAGTGCTATTAATAATAAAGGTTATGCTCATCTTCATAATAGACTGTCCATAGTTATGTTCCTCATTCTAATCTAATGATCATTATGTGGAYCACAGACAAGCTCAAAATACTGCAATGATGCTATGGAGTTATCTATGCAAAATATATTTGTATGTATCCCCATTTGTTTTCAGTAATGACAGAATATAAAAACATTTGTCATCTCTCATTCTTTAATTCTAGATGTACTTTATCTTGACATAAATTTCATCTGTGCTCTTCAGCCAATTTAAAAAACTTAATTCCTCCAGCACCCATAAAGCTTTGCCCGAGTTTTGTAGCATCTTGCATTCAGCTAGCTTAGGTTTGCATAAAAATTAGAACCCAATATCTGCTTTTATTCATGCTGAAGCTYATTACCAATGGGCATTCATTATCCTTCTGTTTGATCAGAGAAACTATGGGAACACTGCTAACATTTCCTGACAATTGATAATTTTTCCTAGAAAAAAATCCTGTAGCCMACCAACAGCAAGCACTGTGAATTCAGATACACAGAAAGAATAAGTAACACGGACACAACCTTGCTGTGGGGTTGCTAACATCTACTCTAGACTAAGCCAAATGTCAATCACCTAGGTTAGCTGCTCTGAAGAAAAACTAGTTTCACATTGGAGATTATTTACCTGTGTATGTTAAATAAATGACACTCAGGAACACAATACCAGCAGCCAGTGACACACCCAAGAAGAACAGTGTCTGAAATTCTTGCTTGGTTAATCTGTCTCTCAAATACTGCAGAAAAGCATATGCCTGCAACAGTGCAAAAACACCTAAAGAAAGAGGGAAGTTATTGTTTAAATGCTCAAAAGCAGCACTAGCTGTTGTAGCAATTGACATACTTTAGCTATAATTGAACTAGAAAAATACATGTAATGCATATTCTTACAGCTGAAACCAGTATAAAACCAYCCTTTCCAACAAATAGCCTTTCACACTTAATAGGGATGATCCTTCCTTCCAATGACTGAAATTACTTTCCAAAACATTCTTTGCTTAATATCATGAGCTCCAACACCCACTACTCTTTGCCTCAAAATTAAACTGGGGTGAGGGAGAAGATCATCTGAGAATAGTTTGCTTACATTTCAACAAAAACACAGGTTAGCATACCTAGATCTAGCAAAAAAGTATAATACAGCTCTTGGCTAGCTGAAGTTATGAGTTGCAAGGAGAGAACCCAGACAAAACACACCACACACACACAAAAAAAAAAAAAAAAAAAAAAAAAAAAAAAAAAAAAGCAGCTAATTCAGAAACCTATGGGAATTAAGCTGCAGAACAATACAGCAAAATTTAATGAAAATATCCCAGTGATTCAATAACTTCGTATAATTTAGTTGTCTGTTACAGTGGAATTCACTGGATAAAGCACCCTACACCCTTAAAAAAACAGCTCAAGAGTTTAAGACGCAAATCTTGGGCATTTCAACATATATAACCAGATCAATCCAATGACTAGGTCCATCCAAAAGCACAAATTCACTGGTAGCTGACAGAAGAACGAGATAACTCAATTTCATGTTCCTTCTCCAATTTAAGAATGAAATTGAKGTGCAATCTACTAGCTATGAGCTTCCAGAGAAAGACACAAATTTTATTCATTAAATCCATACAAAATTCTTCAGAATTTGCAAATTATCGTTTAATAATCTTTACTTTTTTCATTATATTCAGAATATTGAAAGAATTGTCATTTAACTAATAATTTTTCAATATTGCTCCGGTACATTTTAGTGATATGTCAGTAACTGCCCCAAATACAACTTGATAAATGATAATTCATAATAAAAAATGGGAGGAGTCTAACAAACTGAGCTATAATCACACAAACAATATATAGTCTTAACCTCTATCCTAAATCTGACTTATGTAAACTATCACTGACAAGAAATCAAGATGCCTGAWTGTCTAACAACTATTGAAAATTTWCTTTWCWGWAAAGWAAATAMGAAAAAGATTAAAATCAGTAATTTAAAAATTTCTTTCTAGAAGAGTGAGTGAAGGCATTCATATCTAACTTTGAAGATCAACTCTAAAAACAAACTGCTCAGTAAAAACTGTGTTTATCAATATCTAATATTTCAATTGTATAATGCTTGAAGGCAACATTAAATTGTAAAACAGTGGAGATCATCAACTTGTAAAATAAGTGCTTGTCAGAATGAGTAACTGCTCCAGTTTGACAGAAGTGCTTCATACTTTGTGCTCGCACAAAGAAGGATAATGTGTCAATTCTGAAGAAAACTTCCCCATGATACTAAATATTCAGTGCTTTTTTTTTTGCTTTAACACTTCAGTTTGTTACTAAAGGAAACAAAGCCACCAGGGTTTGGGGTTTTCTTGTGCTAAACAGCTCCTCTGAAAATAAAAACATTTTATTTTCTTACCTGCAGCTGCCATGTGTTCACTTGTCCTAATGGGCTGAAATCCCACAAAAGGTATCTGCATGGATAATATTAAACCCACAATGTAGAAAGTGCTATATGCTAAAAAAGGTGTGGAGAGAACAGAAAGGTGGAAAGAAAATAAATGAGTACATACATTTCAGAAAGCCTTGGCTCCCTATTAGAGTCCATTCTTCCCCACCCCACAAAACTGCAGAGACACAACAGAACTGTATCATTTTAAATGTTTTGGCCATACTAATTATTTTTCTTTATCCTTTCTTTGATTAGCTTAAACATACATACTGCATCCAGTTCTAGAGAAAGGAGCAAAGTTTCGCTGTTTCTAATTGCATTTTTTTTCCTCCTAAGTTTAAGGATATAAACCATCTACCCAAGACACTCCATCTTGGAAATAATTTCCTCCTCCTCTTTTGCTTTCTTGCTGTGGTGAGGGGAAAAGGGAAAGCAGAGGTCTCAGATAACTCACATAACTGAAAAAAGCAGCTCCTATATAAGGAAAAACTAAAGGGACAGGACCTCAGAGAAGCAAGACACCTAAGAGAATCTATTACCTACTTGGAAAATGTAGGTGTGATTGAAATCCTATCGAAATAGAGTAYATAAATATTTACATAAGCTATTCAGTTTTAGGTATTCCAGGGTGAGGAAAAAGACGACAGAGAAAGTGGGCAGATAAAAGAAATATCAATTCTGAGCAGATATGAATCCAATTAAGTTGGATGGTTATTTCAAATGTAAAGTCCAAATGACATTTTTGTCATTCAGTGACAGCCATCCACTTTCTAGTTTTTTTTTTTTTTTTTTTTTTTTTTTTTAAGACTCCTACAAATGATGGATCACTGTCTTTGCTATGGCTTCAACTTTACGAGGAGATTCCTGATCTCATACAATCCTCTACTAAGCTCCATATGAACAGGTCTGGGGATGACATCATTTACCACTAGAACTGTTTTCATAGTACCAGGGTRGTGTCTCTCAGGAATTATGGTACTTTATGATTTGCCAAACCTCACCAAAAATGATTGGTGATGGTTCCTACCACTTGCTCTCTTTTCTGGTGCATTCTTTGCAGCATTGGTATTTCAGAAGCTGGCCTAGCTACAGATCTATTCCCTCTGATGTCACTGAAATATATTTTTGCTATATAAAATTCAATTTGAGGAATTCACTACAACATAAATCATTCACTGTATGATGAAAGTGTTACAACACTGCCATCCTGTGGAACTCCAGTGATTGGCATTAATCACTACATTTCACATTTGTTAAAGTGAGACCATTGTAAATCATCATTTTTAAGCCTGGTCCTACAATCATTTTTTTATTTAATAATTACTTAAGCTCACTTTTTAATGCATCCCCATCCATCTCTTTCAAATGGCTACGAGATCTGCCGGCCTGAGATCGAAAAAAAAGTGCTAATTTACACAGCAATAAAGCTTTGCTAGGAACTTGATACACCACCACGACAAACCATCACGAACTTTCCATGTTCCTTTATGTTCTGTTTGTATAGTCTTGGTATACTGGATTGCATTTTGCTTCATGCAATCCACTTTCATGACTATAACTTTAATTAGGTCAACAACAACAACCACCTAACCTACTAGATAAAGCCATTTTAAAAAAGGCTGATAATCTAAACTGCTGTGTACTGCAAAAACATGAGAATAACCTACTGGGAAACTTATCTAAAGAACATCAGCAAATACTTCATCACACGCTTTCAAGTGATGCATTATAACAACCAGAAATGCAAGCGCTAATCACCTGAAACTTTGGAAGACAAAAAATTGATAAATACATGGCTGCACACTATTTAAATGATGAAACACAACACAGAGGAAATGCATTATTGAAATTAAGCTTTAAATTCTGGAAGATCCGTAAGTGCTTCTGTTATTAAATACTTTGAAAAGCATACAGAATTTAATTGTACAGAAAAAAAATTACAGGTTGATACAGGTGAAAATTACTAAGTCTCTTAAGTGCATAATCATGACTTAAACATGTATGGTACCTTTCCAAATGTAAAGTCACTTACTTTTTAAATGTATGATAAACTATAATAAAAAAACTACCAGTACAACAATAGAAAATAATATTAGTAGTTCCTGCATCCAAATAATTAGGTTATTTTCCCTATGCAAATGCTTTTAATACACTGGAATTGTAAGCTAGTTGATCTTATTTATTAACCCAGTAAAAACTGAATGAAAGATACTGACCACTGTCAAGTCTTAATAATCTCTCCTCCCTTCCTCCAGCTTGATTTTAAATGTTCAAATGCATTAGCATAGTCACCATTGATACCAAGTAGCTCAGAATTTACCTGCCTGAGGTATTAATCTGCCTGCAAGTCATAAAATATCTTAACATTGACAAAAAGTTCATGTTCTGGAAATTTTTTACCCTTTGAATGATTATAAACTACACTGCAAATTAGATTACGTCCCACAAATCTTCCTTTGGTATATGACTATATGCATGAAAAATATAGCCCATGATGTAGTCATTGCTTTTTTTTTTTTAAAAAAAAATCTTCGTTCTAAATATTTTTTCTATGTATTTTCTAATATAGTAGATAAAATGTTCTACAATTAGAAGAAATAAGATGATGCTAGTTTAGAATAAAATTAAGAAAAACCAGTTTTTTTAAAAAAAAAAAAAAAAAAAAAACTTAGTAGAACTACTATGGATACAGTTTTTACTAGCTATTGTCACCTGTTAATAGGTTACAAGAAGTTTTAACTGCACATTGATAATTTTGAGAATGTAGACATTCCTAAATTCACATCACAGATACTCTGAAAATATCTTTATTCTCCTTACTTTCGCGAGGTTTTGTAAACTCATCCTCTTATYTGAATAGTCTAGAAGAGAAGTACAATTTTATTTCTTCCCACAAACGCTTTAACTTGTTTCTTACCTATTTTACAAAAACATCCTGTTAAACAAACCTTTCACATATTGATGCAAGATGTAGACATCTCTGTGTGTAAGGCTTCTCATGGAAGTTTAAACTAAGCCAGTAGCTGCAATGAAACACTTCAGCAGCAAAGACATTTTAATTCCAACAACTCTGCACTGCAGCTCCCTCACAGATGAGGGACAGTAACATCTCAAAATATTGTAGCTATTTACAAAACAAATATGTACCAAAACCTTTAATTTTTAWTGAACTAGCAACATTATTTTCCCCAGAGAATTTCAAAGCCTAGTTCATTAGGCTGAAAACTGAAAAAGCAAKAATTCTTATTCTTTTTTATTCCTAGTTACTATGTGCCTTTAGGATTTTATAATGGATTTTAGCTTCTCTTGCTTCTTATGCTTCACTCAAACATTGGAAAATGCTCAATATACTAATTCGAAATGCAAAACAAGATGAATTACTCCCCCCTTTTGTTATGAAGAACGTAATGAATATTATCATTAAAAATTAGAGGGTCAGCACTTAAAGAGTTCCAGTTTCTGAGTTACATAAATACGTAACTAAGAAGCAATATATATATATATTTATATATACATATACACACAGTTAATAAAAACGAAAAATTCCCATAATGAACTTGAGTAAATATTATAGTGCATAATTGTTTAAGCAGATGTGTAAAAATTGTAATTTCTATGGCAGGCACTGGAAAAAAAAAGCTTTAAATAATAATAAAAAAAAGCCTAAAACATATATTTACTAATATAAAACAGATTTTACATTTAACCCATATGATGTTCTCAAACTATCTGTTGTAAGGTAGCCAAAAATGTTCTAACTTCTAAATATTTGAATGTCAAAATTGCTTGTTATTTTATACACCCACACCCACCCCATGGCCAACTGATTTAACTTGTAAAGTCTATGTAAACTGTTGACAGAGTATTCAAATGTCAGGYAAATCAATTAAAGTTACTGTCTTAAGATTACCATTCACATCTTCCTGAAACTGGAAGGAAGACTGTTCCAGTAACCCAATAAAATCCTTAGGGTTTATGTGGATTGGACAGACTCTTAAGCTGCTTTTAGTCCTGATTATGTAAACACAATTACAGTGTTTAAAACTTCTTATGCCTTTTCTCACATGTCACAATATGCTATAATGCTTGTGCAATTTTCCCTGCACATCTTTTTAAAAATAGCAATTATTTCACATACTGGCAAAAGGCAGGAAGATGAAGCATTATTATATACTTAACTATTTTATAAGTATATTGAAAGGCTTCTACAAATATCAAACCATCTAGTAATTTCCTTTTTACCTCAGTGCACTAAAAAGAAGAGAAAATGAATTAACAAGTATAACCCTGAGGTTTTAGAAATGTGAACAATTTTTATCTCCCTATTTTCATGTTGTAGAGAATAATCAACTATCATCTGTGGTCAAACTAATAAAATGTAACCTGATACGGAATTACTTCATTCCTACCTAATGCAAAACATAGGTATAATTATTTTTGTATATCATGATTTAGCATTTGACAATGACTGTTCAGTGAATAACATATTTCAAGGAGAACACTTACCAATGTAGACCCTCCTGCTGTATCTCTGCATCAGCAACAGAACAAACACGTGCAGTGGAATAAGGTTGATGATAAAAACATAACCACCCCATGCAGAGACCTACAGGAAATGTAATAGGTTATCAGATCATTTAAATATGATCTAAAAATACCTGTAAATTCTTAGGAYAGCCAATACTAGATTTATACATGTTGATAGTCTAACAAGAAAACATAAACCCCATCTAGATAAACTGTGAAAAATACTAGTAATACCACTGTAATCTTCCTCAACATTCGTTACCAAAAAAAGATTAAAAAGAAAAAAAAAAATCAATACACACGGTGTTACCAAAATATTAAATTCTTTGAAATAGGCCRGTGGATTTTCAAAGCTATCTTTCTTACACTTTCCCTTTCTCTCATCCTGGTCACACTGGCAAACAAGAACGTGTTGCYTGGGACTTTCCCATGGTGGAGGCTGCAGCACAAGGTAGCAGCAGGACTCCCATCTGGGATCCAAGATTTTCCTACAATACACAAATTTAGCACTACACTTTGTGCTTTCTAGGCAGGACAGGGAACAGTATCTCTAGCAAGAGGGAGGAGAAAGGGAGCAAGATATACCTCCGGCAGCAGAACCGCTGGGGCAGAGCAGCCAAGGCAGGTTGCAGTGCACAGAAGGAAACAAAAGCAGTGGAAAAGAAACACAGGGAAACGGGGCTCAGTGCTGGAGTTTGGTGTACAGAAATACTGTGGATATTGTGGACCAGCAGTAACAGCAGCACCTGAAGTATTGGTACGATTTACTTCACACTGAAATATGTGTTATCAATATATCACTTATTGTGAGTTTAGATAAAGATTTAATGAGCTACCAGCACAATGTGTTATCTAAATTTTTAATGCATTTAGAAGGGCCAATGTTGACATGGCAGTCCATATTTTAACACATATTCACTTGTTAAATTTAAGTCTAGACTTCTCCCATATGTGCCATGCCTAGCCTAGTTCTTCATTTTTGGAATGCACTAACAAATGTGTTTATTTTAATCACACTTTTAGGCTTAGATTCATACATGTATTTTTAAAACCCTGGCATTCAAAAAAAAMCCCCAAATGACTTGCAGCTTTTTAAAGCAAACTTGAAAATAAGGACAAAACAAGGTACTATTTTTTTGTATTACTCCTAAAAAAAGCTCAGTGCTTAAAAAGCTGGGGTAAACTGATTTAGACAACCTGAAACGCACAGAAAAGAAAATTACCAGTTCTAGAAAATTTTCTAGATCATTGTAGCTTATCATGATTCTAATGCCAAATCACTACAATGAAGTACAACAGTATAGACAAGCAATTTTATTTATCAAGACAAAATGCAGTAAAGATAAATAAGACAATAGGATGAGAACAAAAGGGCAAATAGGACATTGTCATATTTAGGGAGAGGTTTGAATGATGCAGGAAGTCGAGAGTTCATACAGACTAAAGACCTGCATTTTCAATTAATATCTATTCTTTAATTATACAAAGATTAAACCAAATCTATGCACTTAAAGAAAAGAACTGAAGATTCATTTCTAAGCTTTGCAAACACAGTGGAGGCTTCCTCATAGACTGGAAAAAAAGACAGCAGTGGAAAAATGCTTTTACTCCTGTGAGGGCTGACTCAGTGTATGGGTTTACATTTATTTTCAACTGTCCTCATAAATGAAAAGCTATCCCAAGCCAAATTGACTTAACTCAAATAAATGCTAAAAATACCATGAATGTAAGGGAGAAAAAAAAAAAAAGCTCCATTTGGATGCAATGTTGTGAGTCAAATTACCACATCAGTGAGTTAGACATGTATTTCAAGAAGATTTAGATATCAAAGATTTTTTTTTATCAGTCTATGCAATATCCATTCCTCTTTCGAAGAGCTGTTCCCCCAATTTTCCCAGTGAGGAATGACTCTTACCATCTCAAAATTGAGATTTATTTAATTCTCATCTGAAAACGCAAAGATGCAAAGATTCCAGAGGAAAACAAATTGGTACTACATAATGGTGAATACAATTCCATTCTGTCCTACAACTTCACCCAAGCAAAATGCCTAGAAGGGCACATTAACAACATTCTACCACAAAAGCAAATACATTATACGACAAACCACCACCCCTTTCAGAGGGTGCCCTCAGATCAGCCTAACATATAAGAAATATAAACATAACAACTCAAAATCTTGTCTGTCTGATTTTGTACTGCATTGATATCTGTACTGCACATACAGGATCTCTTCACTGTAACGTAATATAAAGGGCAATACTATGTTGAAGTGGCTGTTTATTTAATGACTTTGCAGAAGAAAAGGAAGAGAAATGAGGGGAGGAAATAAATGTACTCTTAACAGGAGATAGTTGCCCTCTTGTGACTTGCACAAAGTGCTAATATTTGCTGTTAGAACAGAAGGAAAAARAAATCCCACACAACCAAAAACTGAACGTAAAAGCTAGAGGACTCTAGGCAGCATCCAGACAACCTCTGAATTAGTCTTGTATTTTAAAATTAAGTCATGCAAAACAACTCAAAAGTTCTTTTTTCTTGCAAATCTGCTTAMCTCGTTGTAGAAAAGCAGTATTTAATATCTTGATCTTAATACCAAGCAATTATCCTGACTGTCCTGCCATTACTCATTTTGAGGCTATTTTTCCTCCTGATTGTTCACGTGACCACACACRCACAAAAAAATGTTCATGAATTAGGGAAAATAAAGGTCTCTGTTTCATTCGGATTGGAAAATTCTTCAAATCTAAGGTTTCAGAAGATATGGGAGGGAAAAAGCCCAATTTCCCTCTAATTCTACTACTTGTAGTATCTCCCCAACTTTACTACTAGTTTTGTGTCTGTTAGCTTGTAAGGAGAGCTCTGCAATAGCCTCCCTTTCCACAGACTGAAAAATGAAAAGGGAATTTATGATAACTTAATCTGACTTCCTGCATAAGTAATTGAATTCATTCATTAGTTCTGATTGATTCTATTGCTTGATTATACCCCCGAAAGTAGCTCTCAGTTATAAAAATACAGCTGCATATATAAAAAWTATTAATAATATTATGTTTCAATAATAATAATGTAAACAACAATATCAAAATGCCACCTTCATTCACCTGGACCGAATAAATTCCATTGAATCAGTTTCTATTCATAATGGAAGACTTGCAAGTAAAGCTATTATATTTAAACAATATTTTTTAATATTGTTGYAGTTATGTGTGCTTAAATTTAAATACTTAAGTTTCAAAGTAAATATGATTAAGAAGATATAAATAAATATTTGCTAATAAAATAAACAAGTTCACATTATGGCCCCAAAAGATTAATATCTCATATCTGCTGTGCTTTAGCGACATACGAAATAGGTCAGTCTTGCTCACATAGCTATAATACATATAAAAAGCTTACCATGTAAAAGTAGGATAGACAGCAGCAGATTGTCCAAAAGACTGACCCAGTTTTCACTGACTTGACCTTTAAAAATAATCAGTTATTTATGAGTGACAAACAAATACTGGACAACACTACAAAATTTCGCTCCAAGACAGAAGAACTAAATTATGTTAAATCATTTTTACAGCTGTCAAAAGAACTCATACACTTCTGATGCCCATAAAACCAAACTGCAAGTGCAATTCAGTTGACATATGACATGTTGCTTATACCCATCTCYAGTTAATGAGAAGGCAGGATGCAATGCAACTGTCTGCTTCATCATCCGAGGCAGAAAAGTAGCTGCAATACCTCTGTGCTACTTTGTCGAATGTATTACGATTACCACATTATGATTTTAAGTSTGGACTTCCTCTGGCTAGTGTCAGTCCCAACTCTACTATTATAGACATTAAGAGCTATCCTGTAATTTTGGAAAATTCACTTAAGGTTAATGACAGCATTCATATATAACTAAAAGTTTAGTGGRATCCATAAACTGGGCCAGAAATATGATTTTGCCCAAAACTGACAGTGGAAACTGTGATGTGCAAAAACAGGAATGAAAAACTAACTTTACAGCTTCATTTCAAGTCATCTATAAAATACACCTGATCCATACATAATTCTACAAAACTTACGCAAATATTATTGCACTATGCACTCTCGTTAAATGACTTCCGTAAGAACAGCTAAGCACTATCATGTCTTAGGTATTACCAAGTAACAATGATCGGTTGATTCTATTATCGTCATCAAACACAGCATGAATCTGGAATTGCAGTTAATTCTAAGTCAAGATTAAAATAGAAAAAAAAATCCCATATTATTAGAGGATACTGTACAATTGAATAATAGTTTTACATTACAAACTAAAGAGCATTATTATGAAGTGGTTCYGATCACGTGACTTCTCAGTACTTGCCTGATCCCAAGCCAAGAGGAAGAGAGATGAGAGGGAGAAAAAGATGACAGGGAGGAAGAAAATGTAARGATTCAATTTGGATCCTAAGAAAAATCAGTTATTTGGTTGGAAGAGGAACCAAAAATCCCTCACAAAGYGGAAGACTTATCAAATACTTACCCATAAATAGTATGTGAACTGCAGTGCAAAAATAGCTATGCCTTCATTGTCAAATGATCCTGCTACTGATCGAGATATGTAACCTGGAACTATGGCAATAAAACAGGCAGCCAAAAGTCCTGCTCCCTGGTTCCACAGTTCTCTGGTGAGCAGGAAAGTAGAAATAGCTGTAAGGCCGCTAAAAACTGGCGCTAGGAACACACATACATCTCTTATATGGACTGTCACGTTAAGCATATTTAAAATCCAATGTATAAGGCCTGCTGTCACCATCAGCCCTGGGTACACCTGAAAGGAGAATAGATACACTCAGATTAGTGCAGAAAATGATTGAGGTAAATTTATTTACATGTAATTTGCAGTGAAATAAAGTCATTTCTTAAGTAGATATCAACAATGATCAGACAAAGTTAACGAAGTTATTTTAGTATTGCTTTAATCACTTTTTGTCAACAACTTTAAGAACTTCTAGTGTTCAAAGTTTATTCAATTGCTAGCATTTGGGCAACAATCCTTTTTCTAAATAAATAAGCAGCACAAAAATAATATCCTATCTTGCCTGACATCTGTCATATAATGAGATGAATTTGTGGTTAAGGTATGCAATCCGTTGCTAAAGTTTGCAAGAGAATTCTTTTTGTGGAAAAAAAAGAAAAAGAAAAAAAACCATTTCCCAGCCTTGCTCATTTTTCTCTAAAATGCACCATGCAGTTCTATTTCTGTGCTCGTAGGAGAAAATGTATATCAAGCTTTTTTTTTAAAATGCTAAAATGTTGACTCTAAAAATGAACTAAGGTATCCTCCAGGAAAGCGCAGACTTCTACAAATCTACTGAATTTATCAGAGAATACTGGAGAACGTTAAAACATTCTTAATAGTTAATTTTACTCTCCCACATTTATCAACATTAGAAAAAACAATATGCATTAGAAAAATTAATATGGACTTCAGCTGCCTTAGTTTCACTCCAGAATTAAAACATTTTTTTCATTAAGTGAACACAGAGATGATGGGATATTCTTTTGCATAGATCCTTGACAGTTGATTTTCAAGATAAACTACAAAAACTTAATTGCCCTAAGACTTCCAAAATAAGGTATACAACCACAAATTTCATTTTATTTTGTAAGGCTTTTACTTCAGATAAGATAGGTATGGAAAAAAGTTACATAAAAAGGGTCTCACAGATACCTCTAAGATACTAAAACAAATGGTCATCTAGTTATTACAAAAGGCTTTGTAAATGCACTTAAATGGTATTTCCCACAATTAATGTAAGTTTTAATGCACTTTCAATGTCAAATGTGATTGTGTTAGTTAATGTTACTAAAGTTATCCTACTAATGAAATATATTCATATTCTGATTTGATAATCRTTTCTTACACTCTTCCTGTTTTGTGACACATCAACAGGAATAATTTAACTTCAAAAGGTCTTTTTCCCAGTGAAATCCTAACAATATTTTCCATACACAGAAAAATGTCCACTAAAAATACACTATGGGATTAAAACTTGCATGCAAAGTGAAAAAAAAGGCAAAAAAAATCCATTGGAAAATAGCTGTCTAAATCTCTTAAGGTATCATTGTGTAATGATATTTTTTCCACACAAGAAAACTGCAATTAGAGGAGTCAAAATATCCCTATTTATTACTATTAGAAGTTGATATGTAAGAAGGTATCACGCTGTTTTGTACTTCTTGTTCACAGTATGCTGTTGGGTAAGGATGAAAGCATGTCGACTTACTTAGTTTCTGCAGCTGGAAATTAAAAAAACATCTTGCTATTCCCTCTGCAGCAATTGACAATGAAAAGCTTATTCCATTAAGATTCTCCTTTTACCCATGTCAAAGTTGTATTTGAACTTCAATAAAATTACTGCAATGTCATCTTAAAGTAATTATTATAATACTTACAGTTCCACCTACTATTCTTCCCAGCGGATACCATGCTCTTTCATCAAACCAATTTAAAAATTCATAAAACCCGTGGGATGCAAGATGATGTGTTGATCTATAGTTAAACCTAGAGAGAAGAAAAAAAGGGGGGGGGAATTTAAAAAACAAAAAACACCATATAGATTTCAGACATGCTCTGTTTTCTAAGATCTGGAAAGTAATTAAACATCAACATCTCATTCAGTAAATAAACAAAGTGGTCTACTCTAAAGAGTTTTAAAGTAAATTACCAAGCTCTGATTCTCCCATGCAGTTACTAATCACTGTATTTCCTTTAGCTCTACAATCAGTTCACATACACTGACAAAATGACAGCCATTTTTGGTCAACTTTAAAATGCTGCTATCACTAACAAACATCCCATTTATTTTCTAATTCCCTTTGAAATTTAGTTTTCAAGTGTAATCTGTTAGTCAATTATTTACTACATCCAGAATACCATTTAAGCACAATTAGGGTCATAGAAGAATTAGTGCAAGACTTCCATTCTGAAGCACGGTATGTCACCTAGTGCATCCTCTGCTGCTCTGTTCCATGTAACAGTGAAAGATGAAGTAATGCAGTAATATGAAATGGAATCAGTCTGTTTGTTCACACAGTATCAATCTAATGGCCTTGACATATTCCCTTCTTTTAATAAAGAACAGAATCTACATAGCAGTTTCACCTTCCAAGCTGGTAAAGACTCTCCACAGAGCGCTCCTTGGAGGACAAAAGCCAGTCTTCCATACTGCCTATTTACCCTTAAAAAGGCACGTATGATTGCCACCAAGTTATTGCTCTTTCACTTTTCTGGCAGATCATCAATTTTCTCTACTTCAAATGGAAAAAGTCTACCTCATACGAAGTCTCATCGCTCTTTAAGTTGGGGATCAGACTGCCGTGAGAAGAACTGCAGTGCACATTACCCCAAATCGCAACTGTTTTTTCATAATCATTCAAAAACCAGACTAATAAGGCTACAGGTATTGATATTACATTTTTTTTTGGGGGGGGGGGGGGGGAGAAAAAAACTTTACCCATGCTTTTCTAAAACTAAGCTCCAGGTCTAACACAAGCAATACTCTTAAAACTAACCCTCCTAACCAAATTTCAATTGGAGTATCTGTTAACAAGAAATTCAGCAGTGAAAGCATTAGTAAAGGATTAAATTAAGTAGAAGTCCCATAACTAAACGAAATACCATAATAGACAGCAGATGAAATGAGCAAACCAACATCAAAGACTTCTAAATAAAGTCAGCATACAAGACTAAGAGCTTGTTTATTTTTTGTTTGGTCTGGTTCTGAAAGTATCCATTTATATCAGCAATATGCATCACTTCTGACATAAATTTAAAAGCCACATTAAATTCTTTAGACATCTAACATCCCCAAAATACCACTGCTTTACCTTAAACTAATTTAAGTAGAATAAAGCTAACGTTACTCAAGCCTGCAAGACCCATCATGTTCCTGTTCAGTCAGAGAAACAGGAATAACACCTGCAGCACAACCACACAGAGGTCGTTAGCAGACTTCTTTGYCTACACCATGAAGGAACAAAAAGAACTGAAATTCAGGTCCAGATGTCGGTAAACTTGAACCAATCACAGTACCAGTCAAGGGATATCAAAAAAGAGCGAGTGCGCAGTATTTTCAGGAAAGCTCTCCTTTATGGTAAATAAGCAGTTATATGGGATACATTAACTGACAAAACTGAACTTTCAGAAGTAATTAGTCATGTTTATATAAGGAAATTCACACAAACATCCGTTGTTCTGACCTAGAAGCCTTTGCATCAAACAGTAATGTGGCATTTGTTTCCAATAAGCCTGCAAATATTCCCATTTGACTAGATTTCCAAATATTAATTAATTCTCCAGTCCTGAACTGTCAACTACAATGATCTGTGAAATGCTGTACCTGTAAAATTAGTCTCTTATCTTGCTATAGCAAGGTTTCTTGTTAACGCGTTTAGTGCYGAATCTGCAGCACCGCATGAGACAAAGCCAGAGTTGTGTGTTCCACAAGAAACAATCTAGGCTGTCATGGACATGACTTGAAATAAATGCACTGAAAAACCAGTCAATGGTGTTAACCCATAACATTAAAAAGGAAACAGGATAATATATTTACCGACAGAGATTAGTTTTAAATTTTTAAATCTTGACTCAAATTCATAGAGGCCTAAAAGTTATGGCTAATGTTTACTTTCACAGCATTAAAAGATTAGTTAAACAAATGAAGTAGGCAAGAAGAGTACATATTGACATTCTCCTCATGTTTCAAACCAGTAAAGCTTCATAACTGACTTCAGAGGGATGTGAACAACTGTTTCCTGCTTTGGCAACAGCACATTAAGTCTTTAATAAGACGACTTTATAAGAATGAATTACCACTCAAAACTGAAACACAACATAACAGCATTTTTACTTTTAACACCTAAGATGGCAAAATTTAATCTTCCCTCCCAATATAGACTTTTATCTATCCAAAAGTATTAACTCCCTCCTTTTAAAAAGGCGCTGATATTTTTGCTGGAAATTAAAAGCCTGCAGAGACAGCTGAGCATGCCTTTATAGTAGATATTGTTAGAAATACTCTAAGTAAATTAATTTTTCACTGTGAGAAGAACTACAGGTGAGAATAAGAAATGGCCTTCTGACCAAACCTTGAGAAAAATTGAGACTTAATTACAGCATCTTACTTTCAGTTCAAGTAAAAGAGTGCTCACCCTCCTCCCACCAGGAATCCTGAAAAAAAATGAATCCATGCAAACATAACGCAGCAGGATTCTCCCTATGTGACAGATCAGGGCCAGCTTTAGGAATCGACAAAGTAGCAGCAATAGGCAACAACCGCATACCAATATCATGCTCTAATACTACTTTATCCACCTCTCAGCACTCTACTGCTTTAGGAACAGGCCTGAAYCTCCCCAATGTTCTCCTTTTGGCCAGCTGCTACCAGTAAAGTACTGCAAACAATAATTACAGAACACTTKCACTCTCTTGGTGCTTTTCACACTGTGTTAATAGTATAGTGCTATTGTATTTCCAGAAGCAGTGTTACAATACCTATAACTAGGCATAAGATCAGAGTCTAACAGAGTATGTAGTTTGAACTGTCTCCTCCTCCTCTGGGCTGCGGTTTAAAGGAGTCTTCAAACGAATCTCAGCTGTGGCATGTTTCAGAATTCAGAGTCCTGACCACCAAGTTACAGCCTAGTATTGTACTTTGAACCTTTCTGGGGATGCTCCAATGATTGCAACCATGATGCCCTATGCATGGTGTCATTCATTTTGTGGCATTTGGGGAGATACCAATTAACCTCAGYTATCTGCTCATGCTTAGGTTTGATTTTATTTCACCCTGTGAACAGTTTTTTCGATGATTGCTTAATGCTACTCACTATGCTATACCCAGAAGCTATAGAATTCTGCAACACTTCACGGCAACAATTACTGCTGTATTTATAAGGAGACGTCTTGTCTTTGACATTCCTAAGTTTAGCACTTTCTTGACARAAATTCTATTTCATATAAACATTTTAAGTAAAATTCACCTTACTAAGAAAGTAAGAAAACAGAGGGGGGACACAGGCAGTTACTTCACCTAGATCTTAACAACATTTAAAGCAAGTTACACTAACTGTTATGGGATTCATTTGACTCTTCCCTTACAACAAGATGCAAGATCAGAGAGTTGCTTCTTGTGAGAAGCTGATGACTGCTTAAATCTTACCAGTTTTATGCTAAAATTACCTGTTCATGTAGACTTCTTATCTAGGCATTTCATACCTAGCTATCTGAGAATATATAATCTCCTTACTAGCAGAATATGCTGAAAGTTTCCTAAGACTGCATTTATAAAGGCTTCTGTGAACTAAAAGTCTTCAGCTGCAGAGGCACAAAACTTTCACATCTGCAGACTCAGAAAAATGACATGGTGTAAACTAACTCTGAACATTACAAGCTATCTGTGCAATTCTAGGAAACACTTTTTTATGCAAGTGTAGATTACAGAATCAATTATGCAATACAGATAGCATCTAATTAGAGATGGGAAGTCTAGATTCTTCAAAAAGATGCACCGTCACAGATTGACTCCAAATTCAACACACTGTTTGCATCCAAAGGAAAAAAATGTATTCAATGCAACACTTAAATAGAAAAATTTAATGAGAGAGTTCATTAACTTTCACTGAATGAACATTTACATTGTATAYACAGTATTCCGTATCAAATTTAAAACACCTGCTTGTGTATATATTGTATGAGCTCATCATCCTGAAAATCTTATTCTGAAGTCTGTACCTATGAATTTGCAATTATCACAACACGAGTTTTGCATGTGTTTTTAAAATGGAAGCACAGTACTCCATAAATCATATAATGAATTTAATGCACTGTGGCATTACTTCTCATCATGAAGATGCTTACTTGTGTTTAGTTTACAACCTTCAAAAAGCATATATGGACAGGTAAGCCAGTTTCAACTAATTAAGATGAGAATTTTGTACCAGCAATACCTGTAGGCAAAAGTGACAGTTAAAGAGCCACCGTCTTCCTCCCCAAACACTACAGACTTCACAGTAAAAGTGGAGAAAATGTACACTGGGTTCTACACCTGTAAGAACCAACGAGATGGAGGGTTGTCCTTGATTCACTTGAGCAAAAGAGCAGCCAGGGAATTTGATTTCAGAAAAACTGATGTTCCTTTCTTCTAACATACAACTGATGAACTGATTGTTTCTATTAGGCCTTAAATCTAATAGAAACATAAGAAACACTGCATGTATTGCCCCCAGTAGAATATACATATACATACACACACACACCTACATACGCACATACACACAGTATTTTGTGTGCACACACAYATATATATACACACACACACAAACATGTGCAYGCATACACATATTATATGTATATATCAGATATTTACATGACCACAGATCTTTTTTCTGATATTTCTCTAGATACATTCTTAGCACAGTCCTGCTGGGGAAGATACTATCACTTTGCACACTCAGCTGAAACTTCATATCATCAACCGACAAATAACCAGAAGTCATGAACACATTAACTTCTACCAGTCTGGCACAGATGATGTTTATCAGTCAGCTTCAGTAAGTACTGTAGAAAGACAATTACTAAGCCAAATCTGCCAGGAAAAAAAAGAACAGCTCTRGCTGAAGTAGAGTTTAACATTGCTTATTCTGTTGTTTTGGGGAGTTAAATACAGAATTTGTGGTGATATAGTCTTTGTGATTTTACTGTAAAGATACAGATATGTAATTATTCCTTGTATTCTCAGATAAGCCTGAATCAATACATGAAAGCGCTCAAGAGACCCCTGCACTGAGAGATCCGACTGATCTTTATGTTTTCTTGAAAGCAGAGCCATTTGAAAAGAAAAATATACACCTTGAAAGTTAACTGCCACCTAGCAGTCCCATGTTTGRTAACACAATTGGAAGCAGTATCAAAAATAGACAAAAAATGTGGTGAAGCCCTCTTTTGTTATTCAAAAGATAATTAGCATTCTGAATTAATGAGATGGCAAGAACTTCGGCAGTGACACAGACCCCCTAAGTTCAGGTAGGATGAAAGTTCAGTGTCAGTATTAGCAGTTTGCATTCCTGGAATCCAGCTCAGCAACTGGGCTCCTCCCATTTGTAACACAATTACCACAATCTCTGATGAGGAGGAAGAGGGAAAAGCTTAGATCGGAAAAAAAAAAAAAAAAAAAAAAAAAAAAGCTGGAGGTACAACCAGAAGAACAGCTATATTTTCCAGATATAACATCTGCTCAGTGGAAATCCTGAAAAATATCAGACTGGTTCCCACTGTCCCAACAGATCTATCAATGTGTTTAAAAAGGATTACAGCACTCCCACTACCACTTCTTGGCATGGTATTTTGACTTCCTGAAATAAGATCCAAGTGCTGAAATCAAGAGCTGCATATTTCCGATATGTTAATGACAAAATTCCACGGGGAATACATATGCACTGCAATTTCTTCAGAGAGCACAGGCCATCATCACTATTTTGCTAAGCAGTCGCAAGCTTTTTAAAGCATTCCACAACCACAGCTTGTACTTTACACATGACACATCGAATCTGAAGCCAGGATACTCTTCACATCATCACTGTGGCCTGCAGTTTCAGATACTTCCACTGCTGCTCATAAAGCTTTTTCATGACCTTTCTTCTGTCCTTTTTGAACTATTCCTCTCAAAGAAAATTAACAAAAAAACACTKAGCTTTATCCATACTAAAAATCATACTTAGCTAGTGAAGATGAGCATTCATTACATGTAACAACATTTTAGACCTAATAAGAAAGTTATGATGCAATTTTTTCTTTAACAGTTAAAAGGTTTCAATGGTAAGATGCAAAAAGAATTATTCAAAATTCCCCAAGGGAAAACCTAAATGCTTATTTTCTCCTCCATTTTATATATACTTCATTGCAGATWGTACACTGTGACTGACATCAATACTGGTGGCCACATTTGTTCTGTATCTTCTGATAGCATCAGCTTCTTGAGAGGCATCACCTCCCTGCTTGGTGCAGTACTAAATACCATAAACTCAAAATACTACAGTGTGACGCTGGATTCCCCCTCCCCCCCCCCCACAGTGGTGTTGTGCTACTCTGTGGAGCATTAACCTTGCACTTCACAACTTAGAAGGCTTTGTACTAAACAAAAGGCTATGTTAAGGATGTTTCTTACAAATGAGGCAGATTCATGCTGCTTAATAGCATAAAGACAACTTACCTTCAGGAATTTCAAAGTTAAAGGCTGGTAAATGAGTATCTGGTCAGCAAAGCAAAATTCAGAGACAGTCAAATAAKGTATTCTGAATGCTACAATATCCTTTCCTTGCAGAATATGAAACTAGAAATCAGTGGGCTGGACATGATTCCCTCAGAAGAAGTGACTGGAAACAGAGAATGGGTAGCTCCCAAGCCTATCTTTATGGTCTTCTACTACAGAATGAAGCAACCTGTAACACCTACACAACTATAGCAGACTCTTACTACACAGATCTCAAACGTACTGCATGCATTCCTGTGGCAAGATACTATATGCATTCAGAAAAGAATACCAATTTTTGCAAGAGTCTGAAATGTAAAGTAAAATAAAAGACAGTTCTTATTCATTGTAGTTATTTTAATTACATTTTAGCTGTTTGGGAATATCTGCTAGTCATCACATCTATTTCATAAACAAAATATTTCATTTATGTACCAGAGCACAGTGGCAACCAGGTAAGTGCTAGTTACACTGAAATACAGTTGAACAACAAAGCCTACAACCACTTCCCATTAAGCCAAAGCCTGATCAAAGGTGACTTGACAGGTCCTTCCTACCCTGTAAAACACATGGCATGGTACAAAATAATCAGCAGGCTATGCTACCTGTGTACTACTTGAACACCCTTGTACCATCAGAAAAGGAGTTCCAGCCACAATTAGAGAACAGATATTAATCCAGTCTGTAAAAAACATTTCCTCATACTGTTTTTCATGATACTGCATGCCCAACAAGCAGTTATGTCAACATAGTGGGTTTTTTTTGTTACCTCACAAAAATAAAACAATATTTAAAGTGCTTTAGTTGTGCATCAGCAGTATACATCAGTTTAGCAAGTTAAAATAAGGTAACATTTCACCTAATAGTGTATTCCTTAAATATTTTCTTTATTAAATCCTTTAAAACATCTGTTATTCTTCCTCTTGCAAGCAGCTCTRATTATCTCAATTCTCTGTGTGCATGCTTCCTTTCAATTGTCCTTTCTGAAAGTAGATTATATTTAGTTGAAGAAGTTGGACCTCTCACAGTGCACCTGTTTGGCACCATCTGTTGCAATATTAACTTAYTGACTTTTTATTACAATGGCTGCTGTAAAAATAAAAACTAATGTTTTGGTGTGGATAATACAAAGCATCAGCAGAGCAGAATCAGACAGTCTACCTAACTTGAACAATATCTACCCAGTGACTGAGGTCAGTTTAATGACCCAAGTTTACAAATGTCTGCTCAGAAATTCTGCTTAACCCTTCAGTAATCTAATAGATATAATAGACGTAAATATTGCATTTGTCAGATTACAGCAGGGATCTAGGCAATTTTCAGCTGTGGGTAAGCATGTATCTAGATAGATGTGTATTTAGCTGTCTGCAGATGAAACAAGCCAATATTCCCAGGCTTAGGGGAAGCCTAGAAATAAATCGAATTAGGTTCTAATTAAACAAAGCTGAAAACAAAAAGACAAGAATGCAGCCCAAACTGCAAAAGGAGRAGGAGGGAAAGAAAGAGAGGGGTATGGGGGGAAAGATGCACAGCTTTACAATGGCTGGCACCGATTTATATACTCTCCCAAACTGAGTCACAGTAGTTACCCTTCGGCTGAGCTTTGCCAGYTAAAAGGAGCACAGGCATGCTCCTAATCTGCTTCAGTGCAAAGATCAGCTAAATTATCTTGACTTACAACTAAAGAGTATATCACTCTAAAGATGATTTAAGCTATTTCACCTGATTTTTCACTGAAACAAATTAGGAGTACTCACATTATCTACTAATACAGCCCAGCAGRAGGGATGGTAGCTTCCAGCTGAGGGCAGTAACAGTCCCAGCTGCTTCCAAAGTGACTGCATATTCCCACAGTGAAGGCAAACAGCATAGGAGCTTACCAATAAGGTAAGCAAAGACCAGGAAAACAGGTGACAAAAAAGGAGGGGGGAGGTCTTCATCCTCCCCTACAACACACAGATAAAGAGTTTACCTTTTAAACTATATTCTGCATTCTTGATCCACTTTTCGTGGCTGATTTGTTCCCAGAAATGAGTAAACAGAACTTAAAATCAGTTCTCCACTACATGTATTTCATATCTTTCACAGTTTTAAGTAAGTCTAAATCAGAAGAAATGCATATTTTCATTTAATTTAATTCAGCTTGTTAAGAACTTCACCTAATGGTTACATATCTTCAAAGACTAAGTATAAGCTTCATAAAAATGTAATAACATTACTTGTTTTTTATTAGGTATGCTCATGAAAACACTACAGATTAAGTGTACTGCAGTGACTAGCGTTCAGTATTTAAGAGAAACAGTACTTCTAATTAATATTAAGCTTCTGCCATGCACAATGTGAAATAAGAGTTGTATGTTTATCATCTCTACAGGATGGGATTTCATAATTCTTAGTGTCTATATTATCCATATTATAGACTTCAAACTACTTCAGACTATTTCACTGTGCTCTCCTGTCCCTTCAGACATTTAGCAAACTTTTTTTTTTTTTTTTTTTTTTTTTTGAGTATTTGGGGGTGGTATTGGATGAGGCTGTTAAGTGAAGTAGGTTTATATGCATATGCCTTGAAGCTGTGATGCCCAACCTTTTTGCCACATGCTGTACAGAAATATTCATGGACTGCATGCACCATTGCCTCTTGTATCACAAGTCCAGAAGCATGTCCTTTCCAGGATAGATTGGCTCCTTGACCAGCTAGCTACTTCAGCCTACTTTTTGGTAGCTATAGCCTTCTATGTCTGCTAATGAACAGCAGAAGGGCTGAGTTTAACTTCTAAAGCTACTTTAGTAAACAACAACCATGGACTTGGGGTGCCATGCTTTTCTCTTCTGGCCCACCCGCACTCATTTTAAAGTAAACTGAACGTCCGTTTGCCTATGAAAGGAAACAGGAAAAGGGGGATACTAAAGCAAGTGGATCAATTGCAATTCATGGAGGGAAGAAGAGGGAGTGGTGTACAAGGGGATATGAGAGCTGTTGGAAAAATACTAGCAGAGGTTGACAAGGGAAAGTTCTTAGGCCATTATCCTAAATCTTCTCTTCCCTACCTCTCCAGAGATGAATTAGATCTGCCTGTTCTGGACCTTCCAACCCTGTCAACTCTCCCACCTAAATTAGAAAACTAGAGTTAGCCTTTCTGACTCTGAAAAGAGATTTGGCTCTAGACTCCTGGCATCCCATATAGTCATTAAACAATGACAAAGTTATTTCTGGTAAAACATTTAAATAGTTACAAAAGAGAAGAAGAGCTTTGGCAGGAACCATTGATATGTTTACCTCTGAATAACTAATAGCCTCACCTGTTGGTCACAGACCTAATGGGTATTCAAGAACAAATTAGGGTACAGGGCATGCCAATGTAACAGCTCACTGTCACTGGAAAAAGGAGAGTTTCCCTCTCGCTGCACCCAGCTGCATGCCTTGACACCTGCACTTACCAGATTTTTGYGTTGTTTCAACTTGTTAACATGTCTGAAAGTTATCCAAGGAAATGTCCAGCAGATGACAGGAACTTCGGGAGAGCTGCCCCACTGGATCAGATGCAGACAGGGCCACTTTATACTGGTACAGACAAGCCTARCAGCACTTCATCACATTGTAGATATTCAGAGTCAGGTTCCACTCAAAACACTCTGAGCTGCCATCCTATTAGGGCAGATTACTAGGAATCTTTGGAATCATTTTCCACACACTTTCCGACACTTTGACATGCAAGTGATATCCACAGGTACTCCAGCACAGCGTAACAGATACTGAAGTAGACATAACACTGCTTAGTATCTTAGGTAAAAGTACCATTCAAGTAACATTTAAAGCTGCCCTTGGCTGCTGCTTCTTGAAGATATCCCTGAAAAATGACAGCAGATGGCACTGTACAAAGCATACTATCACAAAGCAAAACCGTGCATATAGGTAAAATTATCGTGCTGAAGTTACTACAGTATGACCGAAACGTAAAGGAAACGGCACTCTGAAGAACACTGACTAAAGCAAAAGCTAGAATACAAATTCAGTGATGCAACTGTTACAAGCATTATGCATTTGACACAAAACACGTTGTCCAGTCGTCCTGACATAAAGATTATGCTTTACCTTGGGTGAGAAGGGCTGGTAAAGAAGCAGCTAATTATAAAATTAAAGRAAAAAACCCACACAAACGCACTTTGGTGTCTGAACATGTTTAGCCACAGAAGAAAAAAATACATCATTACCAGCAGTAAAATGTGAGTGACCCGAGATGTCAAATTAAGACACTGTTGCAAATGTTTAATGTAGTCTTTTCAGTGTCAAAATCCATTTTCTATTTGGCAAATAAAAGATTAAAACCATTACAGAGTAAAATGAATTGTCAGACATATGCAGTAGTTTTTCAAATGTTATTTCAGACATTTGACTTTAGATAAATCATTCTAGTCACCTGTATAAGATACAGTAGTCAGCACAGTAGCATTACACAGCTTCTTGGAAAGTTCAAAAACTGCATTGACTTTAACGATTTTTGATCTACAGTAAAGCAAGCTACCCATTAACTTCCACTGTTAACATCAATATAATGCAAAAGCTCCAATTTTCTTTTAATGACTTTCTGAATTAAAAAAAGTTTGCAACATTTCTGCTATTGCTAATAAAAAAAATTGAAGACATTTTAAAGGCCACTAATACCCAAAACTAAATTTAAAAGATTTAAAACGTGCAGACAAAAGTTTCTTTTTCAAAACTCTAAACAAAATAAGTAGACTTGTTTTGTTCTGTTTTGCTTCTGCATCAAGAAAATACATTGCCTATTTTCAAATCCTTTGGGCACAGCACACAAGTATGGTATCCAACATGTASTCTTCCTGGTCAGCTGTATCCTCAAAGAGGTGCTTTCCACATCCAGGTTTCCTTAAACTAAACATCTATTGGGAAGATCAGAATTAACTAAAATCACCTTTGTGTGCCACCACAGAACCATAAAAAAAAAAAAGCTGGGGGGGGAGAATAAAAGCAAAGTTATCACTAAACAGGCTGACCAACCATGTGTACTGTACCAGTTTTAAATTACAGTAACATCCTATATCTCCTTTTTACAAAATCCATTTGCCATTCAAACAGGGTAGACTGTGCCCATGAACAAAAGGCATGTAGTAAGCAAGCTTTTTAAAACAAATGCACAGAATACTCTGTAAACCAGTCTTGAAGAGACATCACATTAAGAACAAATCCCAAAATGAACACATCAAATTCACATCATCAACTGCAGTTTGCCAAGATTTTTTATTTTAGGTGAAGAAAGTTTTGAAAGTGTTTTGCAACTGTATTTCCACAGATTACTGATGTGTATCTTATTAATGTGCGTAAATATCTGATGTAAGAGTGTCAAGAAGATGGGGCAAGACTCTTCTCAGAGATGCTCAGTGACAGGACAAGAGGCAACAGGCACAAACTGAAACAAAGGAAATTCCACCTGAACACGCACAAAAAAATCCACTTCACTGTGAGGGTAGCTGCACACAAAAACAGGTTGCCCAGAGASACTGAAGTCTCCTGCCTTGGAGATATTCAAAAGCAGTCTGGGCACAGTCCTGGGAATCCCACTCTAAGTAACTCTGCTCAAGCAGAGAGTTTGACCAGATGATCCCCAGAGTCCCCTTCCAACCCCAACCACTCTRTGATTATCAGCTAAGCACAACCCCAACACGCTCTTCAACTAACAATCTTAATTAACCCATGCAAATCAATTGCTTGTAGAAAGCAGTATGATGAGTGTTGTAATACCCAGAAGTAATTCTCACTAAAGTTCACATATCCAGTGATTCCATTAGGCAAGCTGTTTAAAAAGTAGCATACGATCAAGTATCCCATCTTAGATACATTTTAAATACTATTTCCTGCTCTTAAAGTACTCAGTATACTAATGCTTAGTTATTCCTTGTTTAAAGTAGGCTGTTACTCTTTCTAAAGCACAGGGATATGGCCTCACTTGAATAGCAAGAATTTTATTTGCAAGAGCACTTAACTCTTCCTATGTCAAAGGAGCTTTTACCCAGTAAGCTGAGAAACACAAATACAAGCAAAATAGATCAGCTTCTATGTCCTTGGATTCATTGCTTGGGCTGCTTCAACTTCTATCAGGTATAGTACAGTATTAGGGTCAATTCCCCTGGTACTTCTCAAGTCCAGGCCTACAGGCTACCTACATTAAAATGCTTCAGCTTGATTCCCAGCAACAACTCAGAGAAAAGTCACAAGCTCTGCTCAGCTATAGGGCCAGAAATCAAGTCCATCTGTTAGATACATTACAGATCTACTGTAGATGAAAAGCACAGATTACAGCAATGGTCCCACTGCTTACTTCTCCTAACTTCACTTTCCTAACAGTCTTATCAAATTGCTTATACTTAATACTTGGAGAAGAAAGTTTTGGTAAAGGATTAAAAAAAGTATGTGCACTGCTACAGGGTGCAAGCTCCACAGGATCCAAAAGCAGCCGCTTTAATGGCTCTGTGAAGTTGCAAGAAGCCCTCAGGTTTGGCCATAAAGGTCAGTACAAATGTACCTCAAAGGGGCTGCAAGAACAGAATTTTCAAGAACTAAGGAGCAAGCTTTCAGCAGCACGTGCACAGACAAACATTAAGGAGGAAATATCCAACTGAATCAGAACAGAGTGGAACAGCAAAGGCATTGAGAGAGAGAGACTGGGATTTGAAAGATGGAGTATTAGGATTACAGTTTGCCAAAACCAGGAACAACAGAGAGTATTATGATAGAAAGCAAAAGGTAACCTTCATAAACCAACCTGACCCTATGTAATCAAATCAAATTTCAAATTAAAAACAGAACATATTAAGCTGCTCAAATAGTAGGATATTTGCCAAAAAAGTCAGTTCAAGCATTTTCACCATAGCATTCACTCAGTAACACTTGACTAGCTAGAGCATTTGTCTAAGACTTTAAAAACAAAAACTCCCCCCAAACCTCAGAGTATTACAAACTAGTCAGTTCAATCCAGCCTAGCCTTCACAGAACATTCCCATACATTCTCCTTTTCAAGTTTGATTCCACTATCCACTAATTAATAAATGGGGCAACATTTTACAAGTATTCTGCCTCATCTCCTATGTTTTCCAAAAGAAAGCTGTATGAATAATCTCATTTAAACCTATCCTACATGTTTTACAAACACTATCTCTTCCTGCCTGTCACGCATATCACCATCACTGCATCCACATGACGTCTGATGAAGTTTTCAATCCAATTAGAAGTTGTGCAAGKAAGTAAAGAGATAGTGCCCACTGACAGCAAAAAGGTAAAAAACCAATACAGCTTCTAGAAATGAAGTAGTATTTTGATTCTTGTATGAGTTATATTTTAAAAGTTAACAAGGGCAATTCCACCTTTTACTAGCCTCAGTCTAGCCTGACCAAATTCGAAGTCTCCTTGTTCATGAAGAGTACTGTTTCTGCTATGCCATCAACTTTTTACCCAATGTTGTTCTTCCAGATCGTCCTCCTTCCATGAAGTCTCTAATATTTACTTCTGCAATTTCCTAGAAAACTGCAATAAAGTCCAGCATAGTTGGTTTCACAGCTTTTCCATGCTGAGAACACCTTACTGGCCTTCTATAAAAGTTTACTTGGCTTCAAAATAGCACATCTCAAAGTAGCTGAGCATGGAAAAGCAGTTCAAATCCCTAAGTGTTCAAGGCTTATGGTCCAGAAAGCACCAAACAGCCAAAGACTAGCCTGTGCTGAGAGTTTCTTGGCATGTATCATATAGCTCCAATAGAGCTATAGAGCAGWAGATGTCATCAAAAAAAAAGATGCCTCACCTCCCTCATTATAAAGGGTGTTAAGAAAGAGAAGATGCCTGCTAGGCTACTCTTTGAGAATATAAATAGTTCCCTAACCTTGCCTTTTTTGCACACACAGGCTTTACTAACTCGGATTTGGAGACTATGCTATGATTGAAAAAGGCTAAGGCTATCTTTCTTACAGAAAGGAGTTTGAGGTATCAGCCTACTTGAGAACCTACTAAAGTTATCACTGTTACTGGAGTACAGCCATTTTCATCATTCAAATGTAATATGCCTCTACCTTATTAAAAAAAATCATAAACTATTATAATCCAACTGTTCATTATCAGTAAGAGCATAATCTTTTCTAGTTTTCCAGATTGAAAAGCTATTCCTCATTTCTTATAATCAAAAAGCTTGTTAATGAATGTAACATAGTAAGTTTGTAAATGAGTATCACGATATTGCCAACATTTCAAGATCAATCCAAAGTGATTATATTCAAATTGGATTGGAACCAAATGTTTTCCCAAGGTCTGGAAGTTGTCAAGTATTATAAACAGAAGGAAGTGGTTAGGAGAAGAATGCGAAAATGGGTGGGAAATGTTTCCTAGACAGATCCACACTTACGCACTCACCTTCAGCAAGGTTATGTGATGGACTGAGAGCTCCACAAAGGCAGCAGTTTGGAGATGATAGTGGCTGCCATCACTTGAGAACAATACATTTTTTATGCAATTTGCTGTCAGTTTGCTCAGCAAGAAGAGTCACTAACAGCTAGACAATGGCCAGATGAATTACCTGGGTGGGTCACATCAGACAACAGCCTGTGGACTGAGYGCTCTTAATCAAAATTATCAAGTGTTTATAAACATAATATCATTCTTCTTATATAAAATATTTCCCCCATTAGAAACCCCAGTTTAAGGTAACTCTCATCTACTGCCATTTACTTCCTCTTCACTCATTTCTGTTGCTCCAGTTTCTTCATGTGCTCTGATTTCAACCTCTAAAATCAGTTACTTTCTACATTCCTTCCTAATGTTCATAGTCTTCCTCAAAAATAAGAAACTAAACTGCAATATGTAACCTGATAGCAGGCAGGCTCAGGGAACTAAAATGCTACAGTATTCTGACAATCTCACTGAATCAACTCACCATGAGTGCTTAGAGCAAGCACAAAGGGAAAAAAAAGCAGGACTGCACAGCTGGTGACAGAGAACTCCTAGTTCAAAAGGCAATCATTAGATCTGCTAAGTACAATATGAAACTACAACCTTACTTTTCCCCAAAGAAATCAATTCATTTACACAATCTCCAGAATTTGATCATTTCCATACCCTTCTTCCTGTGTTCACTTGAGTCACACTTGGTATTTTAATGAAGTTTCCACATCTTATTTTTAGATATTATAAGTTTACATTAATAAAAAAGTTCCCAAGAGCTAAAAAATCCACCCAGCAAATGTGACTTGAATCAAGCAATACCTGCCTTGCTGGCAGTACTCAAGATAAAAATCCTTATTTATCTTAATAGAGGAACCTGTCTATCTCCAAAATGCAAGTAAACACACTGGCATTATGTTTACTTCCACCAGTTCATTCCTATTCAGTAGACTCCGCTAATCACAGGTGATGGTAGCAGTAGGTTGCTATCACATCTATAAACCGTTCCTCCCATTAGCACAGTTATGCTACCTCAGTGAGGCATGATAAACAGTGGTCATCCTGATGACAGTCAAAAAGCAGGTGGTTTGAACAGATCGGTAATGTCAGTTTGGAAGAAGCAAGGATCTTGATTAATCGAGAGCTGTGTCCTTATGATGCACGTGAGACTGCTGTTATGCTACTCAGTACCAAGAGCTGGTAGAAAAGGAGGACAACACATTCCTGCTAGTAGTAAGGGATCCAGTGTAGCTGACAAGATCACACTGGTGCTGCCTATCACACAAGCAAAACGGGACAGAGCCACACAAGCAAAATGGGACAGAGGGCCCCATGCTCAGACACACCAGTTTCCTCATTCTAGCTTAAAGTAACTGTGATTTTTCAAATCTGGTAATTGATAAGCTCTTAAAATTCTCTCAAAAAGATGAAAGTTTGATCTAATGTTGCTGAAAATGATTAATGATCAGATACATTTGTCACACATGGGACTTAATAGAATGAATGTTACTATTTCAACTGCACTCACTGAAGACACTATTGATGCAACTCAGGTTAACGTTTTGCTTAATATCAGTACCAGAGTGTGACAGGGTGCAACTGTCTGGTTATATGTATATGTTTATATGTATGTGTGCATGTATGATAACAGTGACCAAATTAAATTGCCTATCAGCATGCTGGAGCTGTACACTAGACACAAATGGTTACATAAGAAGTACACCAGTCCCTATTCAAGCATCAACATCTTTGATCGCCTTGTATCAGCAGCCACACTGGCATTTAAGGCAATGTTTGAAAAAAGGAATGACCTATCTTGACAACAAGAGTTAAAACACACTTAAACATTCATGGAAAGCTTTCACTGTGCACTTGCATGCACGTAGCACAGAAATTACGGTGCCTTTGGTCCACCCAACTGCCAAACTAGCCAACAGTTTAACCAAATAGCAGATGCGAAACCAGCCCATCTCAATACAGCATCACCATCTAAGTTTCAAGTTCCTGGCCCGACAACGAAGCTAGACACTGAAGCCATGTTAACAGCTGAGCATGGCTTACAATTAGCACTCACTGACTGTATGTATCAACTCACTTGGCCTGACAGTCGCCAAAAAAACAACCCCCCCCTCCACACACACCAAACACCCCACCACACACATTTTTCAAAGGCCAGCTCAAGTACAGTAAGTAACAAAGACACAGGCAATAAATCTAGACAAAGCAGCAACACTGTATGAAAGAGGTATTAAGCATAGAAGAAAAACAGTAGTACTAGTAACTAGTACAAACAGGACACAAGCTTATAAGGCACTACAATGACAACAAAATACCTCCCTTCCCCCGCAGGCATTGTAATAGAGCTAGAGTGGCTTTTGCTCTCCACTGTTCTGGACTATTGTATTACATTCTGGTCATTTCTGACAAAAAATGACAAACAGAATACGGGTCACAGCTTAGCTTTCCAACCTCCCCCCTCCCCAGATCAAAACTAAATCCAACCATCAGCAGAGCACAATTTACAATTTGAAATGGATATTAAAAATCAAWGGTGGTATTCAATCCAAAGAACATACAGAAACCGAAAAGCAAGCCTCCCTCTCTCCACACCCTATATCGCCTTTGTTTCTTACATCCATATCATAAAATTGGATTCTTAAGTAAAGGAAAAAGCTACCTATACCCTAAAGGCAACACTGTTTATCCTTTCAGAAGGATATCAGATTTGCCTAATGCTCCCCATTTTCTCAAATACACTGCAGCTCCCTCTCTCGATTACAGACGAATAATAGAGAAAAGATGGCATATCAACAGATGCACCTTAAGGCAATTCAAGAAGCCCCATACAAGTTTGACTGAAGAAGCCAAAAAATGGCAAAACTATGGAACTGTTCTACCAAAGGTTATGGCCGCTATCCTGAAAAAAAATGTCCAGTTTACCTGCATAAGCAGTTAAGGAAGTGGTGGGGTTTTTTTGTTTGTTTGWTTGATTTCATTTTTTTGTAACTGTAGCACTGCTTCTAATCTTTCTACAGAAGCTCTTTTCTCACATTAGATTCAGACTTGTAAGATCCTTTTAACTATGAAATACTCTAGCTACTGAATGGTATTTAGGAGCAACAACATTTTTACTCTTTTCACCAAGATTACTGCTGCAATMGAAATGCTGTTTTTTTTCCCCATGTTTCCTTAGTTTCTACCATTTTAGGTTCTTTCCAACCAATTAACTTAAGTGCATTTGCCTTCACCATTTCTGGCATGCAGCAACATGACATTGGCATAATTCTTGACATTTCAACTGCTTCCCACAGAGACCTGCAGAAAAACTAGTGAGTTTTGTCAACTTCATCTATTGTCTACCTAGCAAAGTTACATCCAGCAGCATAGACAGCACTGCCTTCTCTTTGAAGACTCAGGAAGAGGACTTCACATTAGCTTACATATTGCTCAAAACCAGAAGATTATCTTTACAACCATAATTAAGGCTATGAACTGAACTCTCATAGCACCCTTTTTGAAGGCTTAGTAAGAAAAGTGGCACAACTGAACATTGCGAAATTTCCATTTATCTGAGAAGTATGAGCCTTGATTATAAAAATCAGTTAAGGCTGTATGAAAACGTAGCCTGTATGCTTAAGAAAAAGGTTTTTCCATGATAAAAGGGAAAGTCTTTTGTTTAGATCAAAATAGCCTTAGAAACTACCATACAGATATAATCCTCAGTTCATATTCACATTACAGATCCATTTAACTGTGCTCCCCATCGTTAGCTTTATCAATTAAAAGCTTGCATTCCTCCCATTTATTTTTGTCTACAGAAAAACACTTGAGTTATAGGCAATTATTTGAAGTTTTGAAGATAATTTTGCTTTTCCATCAGAAAGTGTTTATTACTTCATACAGCATCTAAAAACAAAGCAATCCCTTGTTCTCTACCCACTATTCGGTGCCATGATTTGTGAATGGATTACATGGAAGAAGGGGGGGAAAGAGGAAGTTGTACTTTGGAAACTGACTATCAAAGTAGAGTGCACACTTCACAGAAGTACAGTTAGAGTAGTAATTTTAGATTTAATGTCAATTTAATGGAGAATATTGTGTATTTCAGAACAAAGCACAATCTTCATCTGATTAACAATAAGACCTGAGATGTAAAATCTTAGATTAACAACACTGAACTATTTATTCTGAAGTCACTTACCATAAAGTTCTTAGAGGGGGAGGAAAAAAAAAAAGCCCATTCCTAGGATAACACAATACTTCATCGTCACATTCTTGCGTTAAGAAAAAGATTGCCCCACAAGCCTGGTCATCCTTCTCTCAGCCAAAAGCTTTGCTGCAAGGAATTACCGCAGCATTTCTTGATTTTTTGTAAGGAATGGTTCCAGTCCCGTCCAACTGGGAACGAACCGGCAGCTTGCATAGGAGTGAAAGTAATATTGSGGGCGGGGGGAGGAGGGAGTCAGATGCGTGGGAAGCGGCAGAAGTCCTTGGGCTCGTGAAGACAGCTTTAAAGCACCTGGCGGTATATCAATGTCACCCGCTGCACTGTAATCCCTCAAGTCACTTTTATGAAGATTACTTCCTGCAGCGCATTCCTTCCCCGGCCAGGAAGGGCTCTAACCAAAGACCACCGGGAGCAGCGGTGCCGCACATCTGGCGACCAGCGCCGCGACAGGCGGGCTGCACGCCCAAGCGTCAGGGCGCAACTCGGACGGCTCCTCCACCTGCCCGCCCGCCCCGAGCCCTCTGCACCCGGCCGGCCGGAGGGTCC